>NW_007246811.1:80345-92312 GCF_000164805.1 Carlito syrichta | reverse complement strand
GTGATGTCTTTGTACATTTATTTTATATCATGAGACTTTGCCAAAGTCCTTTATCAGTGCAAGGAGGCTTTTGACAGATTCTCTTGGGTTTTCAAGGTACACAATCAAGTCATCTGCAAAGAGAGATAGCTTGACTTCTTCTTTTCCTATATGGATACCCCTGATTGCCTTCTCTTTTCTGATTGCTCTAGCCAGGACTTCCAATACTATATTGAACAAGAGGGGAGAGGGTGGGCATCCTTGTCTTGTTCCAGTTTTCAGGGAAAATGGTTCCAATTTTTGTCTGTTTAGGAGTATGCTAGCTGTGGGTTTCTCATAGATGGCTTTCACTATTTTGAGGTATGTTCCATATATGCCTAGATGTCCAAGGGTTTTGTTTTTTTTTATCAAGAAGGGGTGCTAGATTTTATCAAAAGCTTTTTCTGCACCTAATAATATAATCCTGTAGTTTTTGTTCTGATGTCTGTTCATGTATTTAATTACATTTATTGTCTTGTGAATGTTGAACCAGTCTTGTGTCCCAGGTATGAAGCCTACTTGGTCATGATGGATGATTTTTGAGATGTGTTGTTGAATCTGGTTTGCTAGGATCTTGTTGAGAATTTTGGCATCTATGTTCATCAAAGATATTGGCCTATAGTTCTCTTTCTTTGTTGGGTCTTTGCCTGGCTTGGGTATCAATGTGATGTTAGCTTCATAAAAGTATTTGGGGAGAGTTCCATCTTTCTCAATTGCCTGGAATATTTTCAGTAGGATTGGTATCAACTCCTCCTTAAATGTCTTATAGAATTCTGCTGGAAAGCCATCTGGTCCAGGGCCTTTTTTTTGTAGGTAGTTTTCTTATTACATAGTCAATTTCCTTGATTGTTATTGGTCTATTTAGGGTCTTGATTTCTTCTTCTTTCAACCTAGTCAGGTTGTTTCATGTCAGAAAGTCTTCCATTTCCTTAAGGTTTTCAAGTTTGTTTCCATACATGTGTACGTAGTAGTCTCTAATGATCTTTTGCATTTCTTCAGGGTCAAATGTGACTTCATCTTTTGTGTTTCTGATTGTGTTTATTTGGGCTTTTTTTCTCTTTTTCTTGGTCAGTCTAGCTAGGGGACCATCGATCTTGTTTATCCTTTCAAAGAACCAGTTTTTTGTTTCATTGATTTTTTGTATTATCTTTTTGTCTTCTATGTCCCGGATTTGGGCTTTTATTTTGGTGATCTGGATTCTTCTGCTGAAATTAGGGTTTTTGTGGTCTTGCTTTTCCAGCTTCTTTAGGTGGCTTGTTAGGTTGTTAATTTCTGTTCCTTCCATTTTCCTCATGTGTGTTTGTAGGGATATAAATTCCCCTCTTACTACAGCTTTTAAGGTGTCCCAGAGATTTTGGTAAGATGTTTCTTCATTTTCATTTGTTTCCAAGTATCTTTTAATCTCTGTTTTGATTTCATCATTGACCCAGGAGTTGTTTAGCATCATGCTGTTTAGTGTTCATGTCTTTATGGGTTTGGGGGGAACCTTGCTGGTGTTGATGTTTATTTTTATTCCTCTGTGGTTCAAGAAGTTGCATGGCAAAATTTCCATCTTTTTAACTTTGCTTATGCTTGATTTATGGCCAAGTATGTGGTCTATCTTAGAGTACGTTCCATGCAGTTATGAGTAGAATGCATATTCTGTGGTCGTTGGATGGAGTGTTCATTAAGTCCATTTGGTCAAGTGTTCATTAAGTCCATTTGGTCAAGAATCACATTGATGATTTTTTGTCCTGATGATCTGTCTAGGGTTGTCAGTGGGGTATTGAAGTCCCAGTTAGATAGTGTTAGAGTCAATATCTTTTTTGAATTTACCTAGAAGCTGCTTTATGAAAGTTGGTGCTCCTATGATGGGTGCATATATGTTTAGGATGGATATTTCATGTTGATGGATTGAACCTTTTATCATTATGTAGTGGCCTTCTGTATCTTTTTAAATTTTTGATAGCTTAAAAGGTATTTTGTCTGAGATTAAGATTGCACTTCTTCCTTCTTTTGTGTTCCATTCACCTGAAAATGTGTTTCCCATCCTCTTACTTTGAATCTGTGTGCATCCTTTCTAATGAAGTGAGTCTTCTGAAGGCAATAGATTGTTGCCTGGCGATATTTTATCCATTTTGCCATTCTATGTCTTTTCAGTGGTGCATTTAGTCCATTCACATTCAGGCTAATTATGAAAATGTGAGACTTGATCCCTATCATAAGGTTCTTACAGAGTTGTTGTTATTGTTCCTGTTTGTTTGTTTTCTTTCTTTTGGTTTTGGAGTTGATTCATGTGTGTTTTTAATCTTATGTCTGTACTCTTGTGAAGAACGTTGTTCTTTTTTCCTTTTCTTCTGTTTTCAATCCTTTCTTAAGTGTTTCTTGTAGAGGTGGTCTGGTGGCAGCGTAGGTTCTTAGGGATTGGATATCTGGGAAAGATTTCAATTCTACCTCACTGATGAAGCTTAACTTGGTTGGGTAGGTGATTCTTGGTTGAAATTGTGTATCTTTTAGAACTTTGAAGATAGGGCTCCAAGCTCTCCTAGCCTGCAGGGTTTCTGTAGATAAATCTGCTGCTATTTTAATTGGTCTTCCCTGGTAGATAGTCTGATCTTTTTCTCTTGCTGCCTTTAGGATTTTTTCTTTTATAGCTACTTTGTTTAGGTGAATTATTATGTGTCTGGGAGTTGGTCTTCTCATCTGTTGTCTTGCAGGGGTTCTCTGAATCTCTTGTGTTTGAATTTTTGCATCACTGATGAGATGTGGGAAGTCTTCTTGAATGATTTCATGAAATGTTTGTTCCAGTATGGCCTCTGTCTCTCTCTCTGCCTCAGGAAGGCCAATTACTCTTAGGCTTTGTCTCTTGAAGTAATCATTCATCTCTTGAGGTTTTATTCTGTCTTTTTAAGCTTCTTTTCTATGTTTTTGACAGTTTGGGTTAGTTATGTATTATGGTCTTCAAGCTCTGACACTCTTCTGCTTAGCTAATTCTGCTTTCCATGCTTATTAGTTTGTTATTTATTTCCATCACAGTATTCTTTATTGCTTTTATTTCTGTCATCATCTCCTTCCTATTTTCTTCTTGTCTCTCCTCAAATTTTTTATTCTCTCTATTAATGTCTTGATGTCTGGGTTTGTTACATGTGATCAGTCATTCTGGGGCTCTTCATTGTTTGTGTTCCGAAGTCTTTTTTCTCAGTGTCTGATCTCCCAAGGGTCTGTATGAGACCTATATTCTTCTTTTCAGTTTTCATTTGTGCAGATTTTTCCTTCCTACTTTTTCCTTTCCTCCACTTTGCCGTCTTCTTTAATTCTGTTATTCAGATTTAAAGGGGTTGCTTTTACTTCTGTTTGTTCAATTTCCCATTCTTCCTTATGTATATCCTCTTGCTTTGTTCAATTCTGGAGTTGCACTGTAGGTTGGGGGCGGTCCTTTTTTGTAGTTTTGATATTTAATTAAGGGGAGCTGTGACTCAAAATCTCTCTGCAGATCCCAGTATCTGCCAACAGGTATATGGATAGTCTGAAACCCACTTGGAATCTCTCCATGCAGTGGGGTTATAGGTTTACTCCCTGAAAGCAAAATGAGGTTAACAGAGGGAAGAGAATGGAGCAGGTGGCAGGAGGAAGAGGGGGGTAGAGAGAGAGAGAGAGGATTAAGGGGAAACATATGAGTGTGCCAACTAACAAATGAAAAGAGACACAAAGACTGAAACAAATAAAAAAAAAACCATGACTACAGACTAACAAACAATCATACAAGAAAACTAAATCATACAATGATGCTAACGTACAAGCTAACCAACTTTCTTATTGGTGTGCTATTCCTCTATACAATCATGGGGTTTATAGAGAAATCTTTTAAAAAAGGAATAGCATAATGTCAATAAACTAACAGAACCAACCAAGCACACTCTGAAACCTTTCCTTTAAGTCCAATGTCCTTTCAGCTCTGATTTCTAGCTGTCTTTGCAAGCTGGTAGATTTGTTCACCGTTAGGGTTAGTTGTCCCTGGCCTGCTGTGAAGGGCAGTTCAGATTTGAGCTCCCTGCCCAGTCTATCACTCAAATCTGGCCTGTGGTGTCTGTTTATCAAAGGTGAAGGGCTTCTGCCTTTCCTATTGTGATGTTACCTTGGATCTCCAGCAGGTGGTGCTATGTCACTGCTCTAGTTGATCTTTATTCACAGCAGCTGGAGACTGCCCAGGATGAGAGGGAGCAAGCAGGGTAGCAGTGGTGGCGGCAACCACCTCACAGTACATGAAAGAAGTTCCATGAGCCTGGCTCCAGGTGACAGGCTGGGCGTGGCAGTGGGAGCAGTGGCGCCTATCTCAGTAGATCGTGCTTGGGGAGCTTCACGGTCCGAAGTCATGGGTCGCCTCAGGCATGGGCGGGGTGATGGCGGTGGCAGCAGCATCCGTGGCTGCAGTGGTGGCCCAGACCTCCGAGGTGTTTGAGCTGTGGCTGTGGCTGAGCTCTGTGTGAAGAGCAGATTGCTGATGATGGGAACTGCAGCCCTGGGAGAGAGCTAGAGTCTTTATATGTGTTCTCTTTTGCAGAGGGTCTCACAGACCAAGTCTCCCATTGCCATCTTGCTGGAAGTCTCCCATTGCCATCTTATTTTTAAAAAAAGTTTTGGGTTCACAGCAAAATTGAGTGGAAAGTGCAAATATTTCTCATGCACTTCCTCACTTCACACATGTATAGCCTCCCTTATTCACAACATGTATCACCAGAGTGGAGCATTTGTTACAATTGATGAACCTACATCAATATTTCATAATTACACAAAACTTATAATTTATGTTAGAGCTCAATCTTGGTGGTGTTCATTCTATGAGTTTGGACAAATGTATAGTGAATTTTATCTAGGTTTATAGTACCATTCAGGCTAGTTTCACTGCCTTAAAAAATTCTCTGTTTGCCTATTCATATTTCAATTTTTAAATATAACAGTACCCCCTTATTTATGATTTCATTTCTCTGAGTTTCAATTATCCGAAAATAGATGACTACAGTATAATAAACTATCTTGAGAGAGAGAGAAGACATTCGCATAACTTTTATTACAGTATATTGTTATAATTGTTTTGCTTTATTAGGTATTAATATTTTACAATGTCTAATTTATAAATTAAACTTTGTCATAAATATGTGTGTACAAGATAGAACATCATAGGTTTGGTATTATCTGTGGTTTCAGGCATCCATTGGAGGTCTTGGAACTTATCTCCCAAATATAGGGGTTTATTTTTGTATGATTCTCTACTAAAAGGTCAAGAAACCTTGGAGAAAGGGTGGATTCTGGGACTGGGATAGAGGAAGTACAAGATGTACCCGAAGCATCTTTTTGTAGTAACACAGAGTGCTCAAATATTAGTTTATTGATGTCAAATAAACACAGGAACGGCCAGGTTGAAGAAGATTCTACTAGCTAAATATGGGACTATTGAGTAAAAAATAATGATAGTAACAAATTATAAGTAAATGTATAAAATACATTTGTTCATTTGTCCCCAAATGAACAAATAAGTAAATAGGGATATTTATTACAGTAGAATATCAACTTATATGTAAAGAGAGAATGAATGACAAAATTAGATAAGTAAAGAGGGATAAAATTAGAAAATTCTCTGTTGATCATCATTAGAGTAATAATTGACTCAGAAAAAAATTACATATGGATGCTAAAAACTAGTGGTTGAAAATTAATGAGAAACTGAATAATTGCATAATTTCCAAGTATCTCTTCCCAAAACACTTACTTGTGAAACTGTAAATTTAGAGTGAAGAAATATGGTAGACACCACATTAATCAAGTAATCGAATTTGATATAACCAGGAATGGAGCAAATCACAGCTGTGTGTTTGCCAGTGTGATACTCTAAGAAGAACACCAATCAACTGTATGGCATTGTTGTCAAAAATGATAATCTGAATCTAACCTTGAGAAAACAACAGACAAATCCAATATGAAGAACATTCTGTGAAATAACTGGCCTGTGCTGTTCAACTAAAGTAAGCTCATAAAAAACAATAAAAAACTCAGGAATGGTTCCAGCTTAAAGGAGACCAAGGGCAAGCCATGGACCTTCTTGGAACAAATGGCAAAGATTGAATAAGATCCACAGATTAGATACTGGTCTTATATATGTGCTAATTTTCTGACTAAAATAGTCTCATAAACTCCTAACTAAAAGAGATTTTTAAAGATGTTTCCAAGCAGGAGAATAAGCTCAGGGAAATGATCTTACATGAATAAAGAAATAAGCAGCAAACAAATGGCTAAACAAACACTGGTTGGAAAACAACAGCACCAACAACATATTGCGGAATAAAAAGGAAATCACAACGAACTAAAATGCTCGATGGCAACATCAAATAGATCAGGAGTGGTTGGGCATTCTAAGATCTTTACACAGTTTGGAAGGATGATAAGGATATTTTTTGAAGTCATACTTTAAGAAGCTCAATGCTCATGACAGAAAGTTTAAGGTAACTAAGAGACTAGGAATGTGGTATGTATTTTCCAAACTTGTAATTAATCAAAAGAAATAGAACAAAAACATAATTAATAAAACAGAAAGTCAAGAAAAATCAACATTGAAAGCAAAAATAAGGTCACAGAAATAAGTCAAAATATATCAGTAATTATTATGGATATATGGAGTAAATGCTCTAGTTAGAAAGTTGGCTGATTGGGCCAGTTATTTTTTTCCTCAGATTGGATTTAAAAACACACATACATGCAACTTGGTTATATCTTGCTAATAAGATCCCCAAATGCTAAAAATCAAAGAGCAGAAAAAGATATTCCTAACAAAACAAATCTGGTATACTTATATTAGTATCATACAAGGAAAACAAAAAAGCCAGCGAATGGAAAAGTATATTGCTAACCAAATGAACGATGTTATTCTTATACAAGCATCTTACAAAGAAAACTTCAAGGCCAAAAGCATTATTAAAGGCAAACAAGATTACAATATAATTTTTAAAAATATTAATTCAGCATATTTTAAACTTAAGTGTATTAAACAGTGACTCCTTTAAATATTTTGGACAAGAATTTTTTTTTTTTTTTGAGTTGGAGTCTCACTCTGTCACCCACCTGGAGTTCTGTGGCACACTCACAGCCCTCCCGGTGTTGACGAATTGATCGAGCTGCAAAACAAAATGGGGTCTCTAATCGTATTTTTCTGTAACTGATGAATCAAGCATACAGAAAATTACTGCAGATAATAACACAGTTAAAAATATTTAATATCTTTCTGTTAGTTTTCCTTGATTTGTACATTTATTAAAAATATAGACTAATGGTCCTGTGCTTAAATGTCAGTGGTACTTGTGGTACTTATATACAAAGTATAATTAATTGTAAGGAATACTTCAAAAATATACGATGAACAGAAGCAAAAAGGTAAATTGTCAAGATGGTGCCATTTTAGACATAATTCTCTTTCTTTAAAAAGATACTTTTAAGGATGAGGTCTTGTTATGTTGCCCAGGCTAGACTCAAACTCTTGCTTAATCCAATTATAATTAATACTTGTTAAGAAGTGGAGTTTGGCATGATTTACAATGGGATCAGCACTAATGGTGGCTGAACACCACAGACATGAGAATGTACTATTGGCCAGGTTCAACGGTTCAGCCTGTAATCCCAGAACTTTGGAAGGCCGAGGTGAGTGGATTGCCTGAGCCTGTGTGTTCGAGACCTGCCCAGGCAGCTCAGTGAGACTTCATCTCTACAATAAATAAAAAATTAGCGTGGTAGCGCGCCTGTAGTTCTGGTTATTTGGAAGGCTGAGCCGAAAGGATTGCTGGAGTCCAGCAGGCAAACACTGGGATGGCCATGAGTGTGCCTGCCTGAGTGACAGAGTGAGACTCCAACTCAAAACAAAAAAAAAGAAAAGAAAAGAATGTGGCATTACCACAATAATTTTTCATACTTCCCAAGTAACTTTATATTTTAGCTATAAAGATCAGTCACCAGAGCTACAATTGGTCTTAAAAAGTTGAATTTTATGTCTATCCAATCAAAAAGTATCTTACATCTTTCTGGGCCTACTCATTTGCAGAATGGAGCATAAGTCTAAAAGTATAGTTGTGTATCACATAATGGCATTTTGGTATGGCAGTAGCTCTGTAAGACTATAATATCATACTTTTACTGTACCTTTTTAAACTTTAGTTATGTTTAGATACACAGATATTTACCATTGTGTTGCAATTTCTACAGTATTTAATACAGTAACATGCTGTACAGGTTTGTAGCCTCGTAGTAATAGACTGTATTATATGGTCTAGGTGTGTAGTAGGCTGTGGCTCTATGATGTTCACACAATGATGAAATCATCTGATGCATGTCTCAGAACATGTCCCTGTCATTAAGCGATGCATAACTATATACTATGGGATTATAAGAACTGTAACCATGTCCTTCACTTTATACATTCACATGTGATGCCCAATCTTCTTGTGCTGTCCATTTTTTTTTTAACATGAAAGGAGTAACTCACAGCATCATGTGGATGAGAAAGGTCCATATGGAGGAGAACACATCTCATGCATCTTCCATTTAGTCTCCTTTTCCAGCTTTGGTGCAAGATCTTCCATCTGGAATATTGTGGCTCTGCCTCACTGAACTTCCAGCTACCTGCTCTCCCTACAGGATGCATGTCATTCAGACAATTTTCTTAAGTTCTCTAAGCCTCAGTTACTCTCTATGTAGAATGGAAATCATAGTCTCTAACTGACTGCACTGTTGTGAACCTTAAACGAGATATTCACAAAGCTTTACACATGGATATTTTTCTATGGGTTGAAAATATTCTTCTCCCCTTCACACCGAAGACCCTTAGCACTAATCTTTTACTCACTCATTATCATTATAAGCAAAAGATTAGAAAAAAGAACTAATGCCAGTGTCATAATATATGTGCAGATGCATAATATATGTGCAGGCATCAACTTTTAATTCCCTCAGTGTCCCTACTCTGGTCATACCTGAGTAACGTAGATTACAAGTTTACCAGCGAGAAAATCTGTGTGATTCTTTTCTTTCTATAGCCAGTGCTGTTGGTAGTGCATTGTTTTGTGTTCACTGCACACCAGATCACTATTATTATCATCTTCACAACTGATGACAATAAAAAAACAATCTCTCAGGTTTTTGCAGATGATGTCAACTCTCCTCAGGCTGTTTTGCTGTTTCTGTCCTATTTTCTCAGCCTGATCTAAAACAGATCCCTGAGCTGTCTCTTACTTGATAATGTCTTTTCTAACTCATTTGATTTCACTCATTTTTCCCCCTCCAGGTTTTAAATGATGAACAAGTTCTATACAGACTCTTCTCAGAACTGATTTAGTTTAGATTCAGTAGCAGTCTTGCAGGATCATGGAGAGGCTACTAAGTTTAATGCCACAATCATCTCAGCTCCTACAGAGTATTCATTTCATTGTCAGCTGGTGGGAACGCACAATTGCTGTGTTATAAGGCTGATTCCCTTCAGCAATAAAGCAAAGCATGGGGACATTTTCATTTCTGAATTCCAAGTGAATACACATTGTCATTTCAGATGCTATTCCAAGAGCTATCATTTGCTGGAGTGCATCTGGTACCACATTCATTTACAGCATCCTAATTTTTCTTTAAATCTTAGGGAATGTGGGAAGAAATTGAGGTTATTGATTTTGGATATGTAGGGCTCAGCTAGCAAGATAGAACCAACTTATATTCTCCAAGGGAAAAATGCTCAATTTCTCATCATTTCTGATACTGAAGACAGTATTAGAAAAGAAATAATTGAAGATAGGTAATGAACAAGCAGCCAGAGGGTTTATTTAATAGCAAAGAGACATCTGAGTCCCAGGAAGAAAAAAAAAAAAATCAAGTTGTAAGAGACGCAAAGTGCTACCATGCAGTAATAATGGAAAATCATGCCACTTTTTACTTTGATACTGAAACATCTCTTATCCTGCTCTAGATGAGATAGTGAGCACTATTTACTTGTTCACTTTTTCTAAAAAAGAATGGAAGATTTCTGTAGGATAATAATTGTCTTGCCCTGAGGAAAAGCCATAAATCAAAGGGAAATTGTAACACAATGCTGAAACATGAATTGACATAATTAAACAAGTAATTGCAGATACCAAAAAAAAATCCCAAAGTAAGAAATTAAAAACCTCGTAATAGAACTTGTCATCACTGGCATTCTATGTTAGATAAAGTAGAGTAACATTTCCAAGAAATTCAAGAAAGAACATGTGAACCAGAGTTTTATATGCCATCCTTCAAATTTCTCACAACTATAGAAAACATATTTTAACTATATAACAACTCAGGGCATATTGCACTTGCAAGATCTTCTCAAGAAATCTGCTAAAGTACAGTCTCCATCCAATCAAGAGATAATTTTAGTAAAAGGACTGCTGGTGAGTATTACTGCATCTACTTAATTGTCACATCTAAGACTAAAACAAAGATAAGAATAAAAGCAGATTAGAATGTAAATTTTAATTGCTCTGCATAAATAGAAATAACACAACCCCAAAACTGAGAGAAGAAAGTATAAAGTTAACAAATGTGCAAAAGTTACGAGGAAAACTTTAAAACATTTATGAAATAGACAAAACTATATTTGGACAAAGAGAAAAGCATTTTAATTTTTAGAAAGGATGAATAAGCATCAGAAAGATATTAATTATATTCAAGATAAAATAAGATCTCAATAGAAAAACCAAATTTTTAAAGACAGAGCTAGTTAAATTTATTCTAAATTTCATACGAAAAAAATTGACATTCGTGTTGCTACAGACAAAAAACATGCAGAAAAATAAAAGGGCAATTGGAAGTGAGAAGGGTATCCTGATACATATAACATACTGTATAGTTTCTAAATTAAACTAATTAATTAATTCTTACTCTTCCCAATTTAATTAATGTGAACTGGCACATGAATAGAATGAAAGTCCAATGCAACACAATAGAAACCCCAAAAAGAACCCAAATATATATTATAATTTTTGCCTTCTAAATCACTGAGGAAAAAATGAACTTTTCAACAAGTTGTGTGGAGTTAACTGAAGAAATGTTTTAAGAAGATAAATCTGGGTTCTTACTTCAAGTTGTAATAACTCCTCAGAGCAGAGATCTGAATTTTTAAAAAGTTGAAAACCAAAAAGAAACCTTGCATATACTAGAAACAGGTGAAATTCTCTATAAATTAAAGTAGAACATAAAACTTTCCTAATTATAACTAAAATTCTTGATGCCTTAATGGAAAAGATCGATAAATTTGACACCAAAGTTCTGTACAGCAATAAAAACCAGAGGTAAATTTTTAAAAATAAGAATTTTGGAAAGGAAAGGAAAAGAAGATTTGCTTTGCCACTGTAGTCATTCTTACTCTTCCCAATTTAGATTTTAAATTATTTTGAATAAAGTAGTTAGACAGATCACACATTATATGGTTAGAGTGAGTCTTAGTCTTTTTTTTTCTCCCTGGTAGTCTGCTTCTTTTTAAACCCTTTGCCTCATTATTAAATACAGGACCTATTCCCATTATTCCTTCTCCTCTCTTGTGCTCCCACTGACAGCCATCACCCTTCATTTCTCATCTAAGCACGGCGAACATGCTCTCAGCTTGTGAGCAGCTATTCAAGCTTTGTGGACCAAACCTATTTCCTCAAGTTCTCCAGCGTCCAGGAAATTTGGAACTTCAGAAAAAGTAAATAGGCAACAGCTGAGTGAGATCCCTGGGTTTGTGGGACAGGGTTGGAGCAGTTAACTCAGGAAGTTTCCTTTTTATTTTGTTTAATTTTTTTTTTTTTGAGTTGGAATCTCACTCTGTCGCCCAGACTGGAGCTCAGTGGCCACTCCCCGCCGCCGCAGCCTCAACCTGCTGGGCTCCGGCGATCCTTCCACCTCAACCTTCCAAGTAGCCGGAACTACAGGCGTGCGCTG
>NW_007246811.1:4284-80007 GCF_000164805.1 Carlito syrichta | reverse complement strand
AAAAAAAAAAAAAAAAAAAAATTATTTTTTGAGTCAGAGTCTCACTGGGTCACCCAGGCTGGAGTGCAGTGGCACACTCATAGCCACCGCAGCCTCCACCTGCTGGGCTTAGGCAATCCTTCTGCTTCAGTCTTCCAAGTAGCCAGAACTACAGGTGTGCATCACCACACCTGGCTAATTTTTTGATTTATTGTGGAGACGAGGTCTCACCAAGTTGCCCAGGCTGGTCTCTGTCTCCCAAAGTGCTGGGATTACAGGAGTGAGCAACCACACCTGACTGGCCCTGGGAGCTCCTTGAGAAATGTGATAAGGTTTGGGAAATGTGATAAGGAAGGGTCATTCCCAGTAATAGGAAGTAAGTTCTGTGACCTTTGACTATGATATGTATAAATGGTAGTTTGTGATAAGAAAGTGTAAGAAGGTGAACAAATGGAGGGATAAAAAATAATATTGCCATCAGAAATCAATGTCAGGCCCATACCAATCTGGTGACCTATACCTGTAATCCCAGCACTTCGGCAGGCCAAGGCAGGAGGTTTGTTTGAGCCCTGGAGTTTGAAACCAGCCTGGGCAACATAGTGAGACCTCATCTCTACAAAATATATATATATATATCCAGGCATAGTGGTGCGCACCTGTAGTCCCAGCTATTTGGGAGG
The DNA here is from genome assembly GCF_000164805.1 of Carlito syrichta. Lineage (NCBI taxonomy): Eukaryota > Metazoa > Chordata > Mammalia > Primates > Tarsiidae > Carlito > Carlito syrichta. Next base: position 79,348 of record NW_007246811.1, on the reverse strand, counting down.
TTGAGGTGGGAGGAATGCCTGAGCCCAGGAGCTCGAGGCTATGGTGAAACAAGATCATGCCACTGCACTCCAGCCTCAGCAACAGAGTGAGACTCTGACTCAACAAAGAACAACAACAACAACAATGAAAGAAAAAAATCATTGTCATTGATGTCTACTGGTAAAAGAGCTTTCATGAAGGAAAAAGAAAGATAACTGTGATTTTTTTTCCTAAGGAAATATATACCTTTTCAGCTCTTTATAATAAATTTATTCCAAAATGGTTTGAGTTTGCTTAAAATAAGACTCATTTCCAAGGAAAAAATATGGATATAAATAAAATCTTGAATATAAATAGTTTAAAGATGATGTGTTCATTTTATGTATGATATTGTAGAAGCTAAAGCAAAAAAGAGGATAGTATGTTGAATTATATAATTCTCATTGTCACTTAAAAGTAAGAACAACCGCTTTCTCAGAGAGAGAAATTTTTTTGTGCTACTAAATTCGTGGAGTAGTTTGTTTATGCCAAGGATCCTTAGGTTGGAAATGGGAAGGCAATATTTAACAGTGGCTCTGTGGCTAATTTCCTTTCTTCTTAGGGATGCCTGAGGTAAGATTGACCTGAATTGTTGAAAACACTGACCAGTGGAATACACAGGCTAAAAGATAAATGAAGCTCTTATAGGGATGCTTTTAGAAAGGTACACCTAATCTGTCTAGTTTGATTATTATAAATGAATTTCAAATGTATGAATTTTTGTGCTACAGCTGTGTTGAAGATGGGATTTAGATACATAGCCAGAACAGGACTATGTGATTAATGAAGTCTATGACTTAATGAGACTCCAAATTCAGTGGTTTCCCTGTGTTAACTTGACTGACACCTGATCAAATGATATAACTGCAACCAAGTGGAACTAGGTGCAGAAAAGGGCTTTCTAATAACTACATCTGTTAGATATTGATGCACTAACATTATTATTCTCAATTATTTGCAAATCATGAATAAAGCTTGAGGCTGAGGAAGATTTATTTTATGTGAATCTGCTTGATAATTCAGGACTTTGTGATTATAAAATATAATAAACAGTATAAACAACATGATCTGCTATTTTCTTTTAGAGAGGATGCCGACGCATTTTTTTTTACATAACTTATTCCTTATAGACAACCTTCATAGCAGCTGAGGGTACAATAAAATGAGAGCAAAGTGTTTCTACGGGAACTAGAGTTCCCTGGAACAAATTATGTAGTTTCTTGAAGGTTGGGCTCAGTTGAAGGTTAGAACTTCAAAAGCCAAGAGCATGTTGTATAGACTTTTTTCAAATACTAGCAGGGCTTATTGTGTTAGCACTTTCTAAAAAATGCCCACATTGTTAAATTTTTTTTGAGTTGGAGTCTCACTCTGTCACCCGGACTGGAGTGCAGTGGCCGCTCCTGGCCACTGCAGCCTCGACCTGCTGGGCTCCGGTGATCCTTCTGCCTCAGTCTTCTAAGTAGCTGGAACTACTGGCACGCGCTACCACGCCCGACTAATTTTTGATATATTGTAGAGATGAGGTCTCGCCAAGTTGCCCAGGTGGTTCTCAAACCCATGGGCTCAGGCAATCCACTCACCTCAGCCTCCCATAAATTTTTGATGACTGGAAAAAAATCTTTAAGTTTTAGAAACAAGATGTATAGTGTTAAATTTGATGTAACATTTAAAAGCTGCTCAATTGGGGACTATCTGGATACAGGATAATTATTTATAGAATCTATCAATCATCTGTGTCTGATCATGACCAATTTTAGATGCATTAAAATATAAGTCAGAATCATTATTTTATGAGTATTTACTTGCATAAAGTATTTGCATAGAGTATTGTTTGTAGAAGTACCGTCTATCTATACTTTGTGTTTAAAAGTTCATAGTGCTTGTATGTGTGTTCTCTGCTTTTTTTACAACTCAAAGAAAACATTTTTCCCAAGTAAATTTTCCTACTAGAAAAAAGGATGTGATCCAGCATTTACAAAATTTGCTCTTCTGAGCATATTTTTCATTGTAAATGAGTAAATGGCTTTTTTTGTTGATTAGCCTGGATCAGTTCCCTAAAGCTTATCACATTAAATTCATATTTTTTACCCATAAACATGAATATCAGGTCCCGGACTTTCAGGGAGCTATCAAGGTGGAGATACCCCGGGAAGACTTACCTGAAGCTGTGAAACATTTCATCAGTTCTAGATACACCTGACAGGAATATACTTCCTTGTCAGGAAAACAAAGGAGAAAAAAATAATCAAAATTTAAAATAGCTTAGAAAATGCAGGTTGAAAGAGAAGATTATGGAATCTCTTGAGTGATGGTTCTTTAATACCCTGTATTATACTTATTCAGTGAATTCAATTTGATATTATAAATATATTAATATTTTATTGGGCAATATTGTCACACCTAAAGTGATAAATTTACTCAAATCCTGTCAAATGTTTTTCTAAGTGGCTCTGTTTGAGGGATACAATATGTGCCTGACAAGCTAGATGGGGCTCTTTCCCTTGGGAAGACCATTATCTTAAGGGAGAGAAACATCTAATTAAGCACTCAATTGATAATGCAGTTACAGTTGTGATAAATTCCCCTGGAGAGAAGCTATGTACAATGGAAACTTGGGAACAAGTGACCTGATGCTAATGAGGTTCAGAGAAGTTCCATTAATTGCCTGAGATCATGTAGCTTAGAAGCAGAAGGACAGAAATTTGAATCCAGGTATGATCTTACTCTGAAACACTACATTTATGCCTCCAATCACACAAATATAATAGGGGAACAAAGTACTCTGTGAACACAGAGGAGGATGTATTAGTTTACTATGGCTGCTGTAACAAATTACTTGCAAATTCAGTAGCTTAAACCAAGGCAGATGTGTTTTCTTACAATTTTATAGGTTAGAAGTCCAACACAGATACAAAGACAGATCTCACTGGGCTTCATTTTCTTTTCTTTTCTTTTTTTGAGTTGGGGCCTCCTCTTGTAACCCAGGTTGGAGTGCTGTGGCATGCTCACGGCCACTGCAGCCTCGACCTGCTGTGCTTAGGTGATCTTTCCTCCTCAGCCTACCAAGTAGCAGGAACCACAGGAGTGCGCTACCACATCTGGCTTATTTTTTGATTTAATGTAGAGATGAGGTCTCACCAAACTGCCCAGGCTGGTCTTGAACCCCCAGGCTCAGGCAATCCTCTTGCCTTGGCCTCCCAAAGTGCTGGGATTACAGGCTGAGCCACTGCGCCTGGCCCCCTCTTCATTTTCAAAGCCAGCAATGACAAGTTGAGTCTTTTTCACATCACATCACTCTAATCTATTCTTTTACTTCCCTCTTCTATTTTTAAAGACTTGTGATTACACTGAGCCCACCTGGATAATCCATAATCTCCCTCTTTCAAAATCGGTTGTTTACCAACCTTAATACCACCTGCAATGTTAATTTCCTTTTACTATGTATGGTAACATATTCACTGGCTCGAGGGATTAGGATGTGGATATTTTTGGAGGCTATATTATATTTACCATAGAGGGGATTAGTAATTGTGACTCAAGAGCAGAGGAATCAAAGATGCCAATTGGTGGAAAGGGGTTTGATAAATAAGGAAGTGAAACAGCATGAACAAGACATGGAAAGGGGAGTTCAAGTATATTCAGAGAAGAGTAAATAGTTTGGTTATTTTTCTTCTAGTCTATAGCCACTCTAGAAGAAATATAGTGAATACTAACTAGGATAACCAGGATTGGTTAGTTACAGTGGCCTTGAATGGCAAGTTATGGAATTGGAGTTTATCCCATTAGAATTAGCAAGGCATTGAAGAATCTCAGTAAGGTAGTAAGATCTATGTCTCCTCTCAGATATAAAAGAAAAAGCATCCTCTTCTTGACTCACTAGAACCACGTGTAGCCATGACCCTGGTTGGATACCCAGAAGGGGTAAATGCTGAACAGCATGCCCTGTTCAGGACACCAGGAACACACTAGGGATCAGGAAGGAGTCGTATAAAATCAGTAATGGCTACTCAGAGTCTTCCATGTTTTGGCCATGCCCTCCTTCATTTTTTATCTTTAAGATGAACATGTTAAAAATACCATATATTATGTTACAGTTAAAGAGGTAGCAGTCCCTGCGTTTTGAAGTCCTCAGGATGCCTTTAGTTTTTTTTTTAATTTATTTTTATTTTAGATTTTTTGGGGGGTATGCATGCATATTCATTACATGAACATATTATGTAGTTTATTATTATTTTTTTTTTTACAGGTTTAGCCCCTCAGGCTTAACCAGTCCTTTCACAGTAAAACATGCTACGTACTCATCTCTGTATGTTCTCTCTCGGTCTGTCTCTCTATCACTCTTTCTCTTAATTTAGAATACATTTATTAGGAGAGCTAAGGTATATACATGTCCAAAGCAACAATGTGATACATATATGGACTTTACAAAATTCCAACTTTCCAACTAATATTCACTAGTATAAGACAGTTTAAAATGTGTTTTAATACTAAAAAAAACAAAACTAAGCTAAAATAAATGACTCTTAATGTGTCATAGTTGAAAACTAGAAAATAAAGAAAGGAAGAAATCACTTATCTTGTCTTTTCTACAAATTTATACACCTGGTTAACCAAGCATTGGAAGAGCAGATATTTCTTTGTTTATAAAGGAATTCTATCTAATAAACAAAAAGAAATAGCATTATTATGTAACTCAGTGAATTACTGGAGCTAGGCAATGATTATTAATGACTGTAATATCACAAAAAACAGATAACATTGGACATGTGCTTTTTGGTGGCAAAACACAACTGAACCTATGACATACTCGAAAAAAATAAACTTTTGTTCTGCTCAATCTTTTAGATTCAACTATTAATTTAATGAGTATGGAATTCAGGGGAGCATGTTAAATGACACCAGGGAATACAATGACAGACTATGTGCAAATCCTCTAGTTGAAATTGGGGGAAAAAAGAGATAGAGGTGAAACTTATTAATTAACAAAAACAAAAAATAAAATAAGCAATTGCAAGGTGGATCTTATTGGATTCTAACTCAAACAACTGTGAAAAGACATATATTTATAAGCAAGTGGAAATGTGAAAATTGCAAATATTTTAATATTTGATAATATTGAAAGATTGCTTCCATGTTTTAAAATTTTTAACATTGAAATGTTAAATCTAAACACTTAAATGTAATGGTATTGTGGTTATATAAAATGAGAGTCCTTACCTTTTAGGCAGGCATGTGAAATGTTTGTGCAAGAAATCAAATCGCACCTGAGTTTGCTTCCAGTAGATATGAAACAGAAATGGCCATGGATTGATAATTATTGAACGAGAGTGACAAAAACATGGTAATTCATCATTCTTTTTTGTTTGAAATTTTTCATAATAAAAAGTTAAACATAAATAGTCCACTATTTTGAATATTTTGATAAGTTAATAATTTACCAAATATTTCATTCTTGTGGGTTTTGTATATTAATTTTAATCATTTGAGATCTGGTTAGTGTGTTATCCATGCAATATATTACAATAATTACCTTTTTACTTAATGATCTTATTTTAGGATGACATTACATATCATAAATTGAGTTTATTGGCAAAGAACTCAAATTTAATTATTGTCAACACACTGGTCAATTACCTCTCATTCCTTCTGGTAAAATTATGCTATAGTTGGCATTTCTGAGGGTCGATACATGATCTTTAACCTTAGGACCTATGAAAATACTGACTAAATAATACTCAACACCATGGTCTTTGAACTCTTGCTTTGTAACTTTGGTTTCACTATCAAACTGCATTCTTTTTTTTTTTTTTGAGTTGGAGTCTCACTCTCTTGCCCAGACTGGAGTGCAGTGGCCGTTCCCGGCCACCGCAGCCTCGACCTGCTGGGCTCCAGTGATCCTTCCGCCTCAGCCTTCCAAGTAGCCGGAATTACAAGCGCGCGCTACCACGCCCGGCTGATTTTTTGATTTATTGTAGAGATGAGGTCTCGTTGCCCAGGCGGGTCTCGAACCCGCGGGCTCAGGCAATCCACTCACCTCAGCCTCCCAAAGGCGTGGGATTACAGGCTGAGCCACCGAGCCCGGCAAACTGCATTCTTTTATGGCTATACATATGACTTGTTTTTGTAAGAGGGCTAATAACACCCACTTAAAAGAGAATTATGGAAATATGTATCATAAAAAATATTTTAGCCCTTAACATGAAGCTTTGAATGATTATTTAAAAGTATAATTAAGTAGTAAAAATAATTTCAACCCTAAGCATACCTGGTGAAATGTTTGTGGTACCTACTATTGACATACTTTACAATGAAAATATACAGTTTAGGAGTTTGCTGTGCTGTAGGCAATAAGAAAAATTTGATATATGCTTCTATAAAAAGAAATAACAATTCTTGCAAAAGTTTACAATTTAAAGTAACTTTTCCCATCTTTTTTCTCATAGGAATAAATGAGAACACCAAAGTTTGACATCTACATATCTTTCACAAATAACAAAGAAGAATGAGCACAAAGACACTAAACTAAGAGGGACTGAATGCCACTTTAACTCTAGTTGAGCCTTGAATAACATGAGCGTTAGAAGCGTCAACTGCCCTTGCATTTAAAAGTCTGAGTATAACTTTTAACTAAAAAAATAACAACCAATAGCCTATTGTTGACAGTTGATTAGCACATATTTTATATATTACATGTATCATATACTAAATTCTTAAATAAGCTAGAGAAAATACAGTGGTATTAAGAAAACCATAAAGGAGAGAAAATATATTTACTATTCGTTAAGTGAACATGTATCAACACAAAGGTCTTCATCCTGGTCATCTTCACATTGAGTCAGCTGAGGAGAGGGAGGAAGAAGAGGAGAGGATGATCTTACTGTCTTAGGAATGGCAGAGGTGGAGGTGGAAGAAAACCCATGTATAAGTGGATTCTTTCAGTTCAACCCTGTAGTATTCAAGAGCAACTGCACTTATAGAAGACCTTAATTGTGCTTTGTTCTCTGAATTTCAAATTTTGTATATCACCTTAAAAAGTCACTTGACTTAGAAGCTGAAATGAACATCTAAAACTGAAAGCTCACAGAATTGTTATTTTGTTTTTCCTCTTTGATATTAGATAACATAAACTGCTGGACAACGTGAACTTCATCATTTCTTTTAGCAGAAAATTTTAGATGGTCTACTTAAGAAAGAAATTTAGAATATATTATCTCTATGCAACATTCATCTTACAAATCCTATTATTTGAATTTAAGTTGTTTTTGACTGAATATCACAGAAACAAATTTTAAGGTGCTTTGGAATTAGTGGCTATAGATTTGTGCTGCTCTGGTCACATGCTTGCTCTTGGACTCCTCTGTTTGATAACCCTGGGTTTGCAGAAGGTCTGGCTAGAGACACTTGCACAGTCTATGACTGCAAAGCAGTTGCTCTCCATGTAAAACTATCTAGTAAAAGGAGTGTTCTTAAAACCATGACCTTATTATGATGGTACTCTAACCAAACAAGAAAAGCTTTTAACTACAACCATCAAACTTAGAATGACCCTGAGAGGATCTGAAGTCTATGAAATGGTTTCAACTGAGATTTTGACAGTAGCTCATGAGCTATTTTAATTCTTTGTAATGCTGAAATTCTCTCCTTTTAGTAAACCTCTTATAACCTTAGAATATAGGGCTGCTTCACTGAGTTATGACCAAGAACAATTTTTATTTACAATCTCCTTTATAGTGGCAGATTTCATTGCATTAAATATTATTTACATATCAGAGACTTTAATAAGTAGATCTTAAGGAGAAAAATAACTGTATAGTCATCTATGTTTCTACAAAACAGTGAGCATTGACCTGAGTTTTGTATTGTTCAATAATTTAAAAAACCTCTAAAGATGTGGAAATATTTGAAAAATAAAAAATAACTTTAATTTTCTCCATTATAAAAGGAATGTACACTCATGTAATTCAGAAGATTAAAAAAAATAAAGAAAAAATTAAAATCACAATCTCATCACTGAAATAATCTCTTTCAAATAAATAATCTAATGTTGCACCTGAAGGAACTAAAAAATAGAGAACAAATCAAACACAAAATTAGCAGAAGGAAAGAAATAATAAAGATCAGATCAGAAGTAAATGAAATAGAAGCTATAAAAATCATACAAAAGATAAATGAAAGGAAAAGTTGGTTCTCCAAAAAGATAACCAAAATTGATAAATGACTAGGTATACTAACCAAGACAAGAAGAGAGAAGACCAAAATAAACAAAATCAGAAATGAAAAAGTAAGCATTACAACTGATACCACAGAAATACAAAATATCGTGAGAGACTATTACAAACAACTATATGCTAACAAACTAGAAAACTTAGAGGAAATGGATAAATTCCTGGAAATGAGTAATTTCTACGGTTGAATAAAAAGAAATTGAAAATATGAACAAATCAATAATGAGTAGTGACATTGAATCAGTAATACAAAGTTTCCTAACAAAGAAAAACCTATGAGAAAATGAATTCACTGCCAAATTCTACCAAACATATAAAGAACTAATGAAAATCTTCCTCAAACTCCTTTTTTAAAAAATCAAAGAGGAGGGAATTCTCCCTAACTCATCTATGTAACCAGTATTATGTTGATACCAAAACCAGACTTAAAAAGAAAGAGAGAGAGAAAACTATAGGCCAATATCTCCAATATCCCTGATTAACATGGACACAAAAATTCCCAACAAAATATAGCAAATCAAATGCAACAGCAAATCAAAAAGATCATGATCAAGAGTGATTTTACCAGAAATTCAAGAATGGTTCAACATACATAAATCAATAAATGTGATACATTACATCAACTGGAGGAAGAAGAAAAAACTGATCATTTCAATAGATGCAGAAAAAGTGTTTGATAAAATTAAACATTTCTTTTAGATAAAAAAATCTCAACATACTAGACATAGAAAAAAACACACCTGAAAATTACAAAGGCTACATATAATATACCTACATCTAAAAACATATTAAATGGGGAAAAGATGAAAGCCATTCCTTTAAGAACAGGAACAAGACAAGGATGCCCACTCTTATCACTACTACTTAACAGAGTACTAGAAGTCTAGATAGCACAATCAGGCAAAAGAAAGAAATAAAAGGCATTCAAGTTGAAAAAAAGGAAATCAAATTGTCCCTCTTTGCAGATAACGTGATCTTATATTTAGGGGAAAAAAAGACTCTACCAAGAACCTCTTAGATTTGATAAAAAAATTCAGTAAAATAATAGAGTACAAAATTGATATAAAAAATCAGAACCATTTCTATACAACAATAATGAAATAGCTGAAAAAGAAATCAAGAAGATAATCCCGTTTATAATAACTACAAAAAATACTTAGGAATAAATGCAGCCAACGATGTGAAAGATCTCTACAAAGCACTGTTGAAAGAAATTAAAGAGAAATACAAACAAATGGAAAGACATCTCATGCTCATGGATCAGAGTGACTATCATTAAAATAATCATACTAACCAAAGCAATCTGCAGATTCAATGCAATCTCTATCAGAATATCAATATCATTTTTCACAAAAATAGAAAAAATCCTAAAATTCATATGTAACAAAGGAAGATTCAGAATGGCTAAAGCTATCTTGAACCAAAAGAACAAAGCTAGAGGAATCATACTATCTGAATTTAAATATATTACAAGGCTATAATAACCAAAACAGCATGCTCTTCCTATAAAAGTAGACATGTAAGCCAGTGGAACAGAATGGAGAACTCAGAAGTAAATCCATATATTTACAGCCAACTGATTTTTGACAAAAGCACCAAAAATACTAAAAAAGGACACTCTTTTCAATAAATGGTGTTAGGAAAATTGGATATTGATATACAGAAGAATGAAACCGGACCCTTATCTCTTACCATATGCAAAAATAAACTCATGAGGGATTAAAAATTTAAACATAAATCTTTCAAAATTCTAGAAGAACTCTTCAGAACATTGGTCTAAACAAAGATTATATGGCAAAAGCAACAAAATGAAAAATAGACAAACGGGATTATAGTAACATAAGCTTCTGCACAGTCAAGGAAAACAAGAGATTAAAGAGATAACCTACTGAATGGGGAAAAATATTTGCAAACTACTTGTTTGACAGTGGTCTAATATCTAAGATATATAAGAAACTCAAACAACTCAAAAGTAAAGCAAACAAATAATCTCATTAAAAATAGGTAAAGGACACAAAGGGTCAATTTTCAAAAGAACATATACAAATGATCAACAGGTATACTTGCTTGAAAAACTACTCAATATCACTAATCATTAAATGCAAACCAAAGCCACAATGAAATATCATTTCACCTCAGTTAGAATGGCCATTATTATAAAGACAAAACAAAAACAAAAACAAAAAATTGATGCTGGCAAGAATGTGGAGTAAAAAGAACTGCTACTGTTGGTAGGTATATAAATTAGTGCAGCCACTGTGAAATACAATACAAAAACAATATGGAGATTTCTCGAAAAACAAAAACAAAAATAAAAATAGGACTATCATAACGTCCAGCAATTCCACTACTGGGCAGTTATCTGAAGGAAAATAAATCAATTTGTTAAATAAATAAATCATATTTATTGCAACACTGTTCATACAAGTAAAGATATAAAATCAACCTAAGAGTCCTTCAGTGGATGAATGAATAAAGAAGTGTGGTATTATACACACATTGGAATCTATCTGGCTACAAAGTAGGAAATCCTGTCTTTTGCAGCAACATGAATGATTCTGAGAATATTTTGTCAATTAAAATAAGTTAGGCACAGAAAAACAACTATTGTTTGTTCTCACTCATATGCGGGAGCTAAAAAAAGTTGATCACATGAATGTAGAGAGAGGAATGATAGATGCCAGAGACTGAGAAGGGAGTGTGGTTGCGGGGAGGCGGGGTTGGTGGGTAATGAAGAGAGGTTGGTTAATAGGTATTAATACATAGATAAAAGGAATAAGCTCTAATGATAACATAATAGGGTGACTATAGTGAACAACAATGTATCACACTTTTAAAAATAGCTAAAAGAAAGAACCTGGCATGTACTCAGCACATAGAAATGATAAATACTTGGGTGATGGACACTCGAAATATCCTGACTTAATTATTACATATTCCATGCAAATAAAATTTCACATGTCCCTCATCAATATGTACAAATATAATGTATCAAACATTTTTAAAAAGATAATCTCTTTTATGATTTGACTATTTTTCAGACTTTAAATATGTTTATTTGTCTTTACAGATACATGGTCATACTCTACATACTGTTTTGTGACCTGAATTGCCCCCCTGAAACTATATGTACAGATATACATGTGTACACACATGGGAAACTTTCCAGGTCAGAAATGTACTTATCTACAGCTAAAACATAAAGATGGTGAATATTGTCTAGTCAGAAGGTTTTCTGCTTAGGAATAAAGAGGAGAGTGAAGGATTATCACCAAAATATTAGAAATATCAGAATTGTGTGTGTTTCACAAGGTGTTCCCTATATGGTTAGAAATAATATTCCTAAATTTCATCTTACAATTTCAAATCCACCTTTACTGCCTGGCTGGCTGCTGGTAGCTATGCTGTATACAAGCTGAATAAGAAGAAGATAAGATACAGATGCTGCTTATTTTGTAAAGAATCAGTAAAAATGAGATAGTACTGAGGAAGGAAGCTTGGACCTGGCCATGTTTACAAGTGCCTTGTGTTAGAGGAAGCTATGAGGCTCAAGTGGATACTTCTAGCTGTTATTTTATTTATTTTTTTTTTTAATGAACAATAGAATTTTATTTTATTCAGAGTTCTGGAGGCTGGGAAGTCCAAGATGGCGGGCTGCATTTGGCATACTCCAAGCTTTTATGTGGCCATATTTTGGACTGCCAGTTACAATAAAAACTTGACAATGTTGGAGATCGACCAAAAAAAAAGAAAAAAAAAGAAAGAAAAAATAAAAAAAGCGTATTCAAACCAGTTTTCTTACATAAGATAAAATTTACCAGGAATTTATAATCCAAATTTGTGTCCTATTATCTTGTCAAATATACTTAAAATATATATGTATAAGATTTATCTAGTCAAATAATGTTTATTTTACCAGTGGAAGAATTACAGGGTGCAGAGGTGACCTCTTAAAATTACATAGATAATTACTGACAGCTGTGATAGGAACCCATGGTGATTTTCACTTAGGGAGTCTACTAGACAACCTAGTATATTAACCATGTTTTATATTTTGTAGCTTTGATGCTTTCACATCTGCTGGCCTTGCTGACCCTGGAGGTGTGGTCCCTCCCAAAGGGACCAACTCCTGAAGTTGGTAAATAGCCTGCCTGCCTGCATATCAACACACTATTCACATGCAAAGTGACCAATCCAGAGTCCACATCCTAACAGTCTCCTGTAACAGGCTCTCGCACTCCTGGGCTACTATTCACCTGCTGTAATCACCCCAGGGCCAGGTACTAGACAACCAGGGGCAGCCCCTAGGTACCAGAGCCCACTGAGATGATTCAAACTGGTCAATTTTGCAACTATTGATCTTGCCTTCCCATGAAAACCATAATAAACACTCTTCCCCACATTTTCCCTTTTCCCTCTGCCGCTTGACTAATCCCTGTGTTTCCCTTTTCCCTTTTCCCCTGCATCTCCTCTCCCCCTACCATGTGTGGGATGGGGGAGATCTTGTGAGATCTTGGAAACTGTGAGTATGGCAAGATATCTTTTCAATGGCAGTCATCTCCTGGCTTGCTGGCCTTGCTATAACTGAATGACAATTAAATAAGCTGTATATTAAAACACTTAGACCTTTCTTAACTATGATAGATTTTGTTTATGCTACTATCACCAAATAAACATTACGGGTACAGAGGTTATAATCATTGCCTTCATTTCTGCTTTATAACAATACTTTATCATAGCCAATCATTCAAATAGTCCAAGAGAGGCCAGAGCTACACCTTTGTTAAAATATATCCATAGATCAAAATTACACTTGGACCTGCTAAATTTATACAAATAAAAAATTTAAAAATACTAGTACATATTTCCAATTTATATGTATAATATTACAATATGAAATATGTATGAATTATGTACATATTTTGAACTTCTTTTCCATTCAATTCATACTTTTCTTCCTCTAAATTTATATAAAGTTGAAGAATCAGGCTTGATATGAGAATCTCTGGTTAACTGCTGCATTAAATTCAGTGTGAACTTGGCATAAGGCCCTTTGTCTTTGTTAAGTAGTCCTAGGCTACTTGTGACAAGGTTATCATTACATGCTAGAATAGAAAGGTGTGTAAAATTCACATCATTCACAAACTATATTCTATGATCACACAGAGGGTCCACCAACTGATACAAATACAGGGAGAAGACTTTGGGGAAGTCAGAAGGATTTGAGAAAGCATCCAGGAGTTCCTGGAGTGAGGGCAAGTTTTCATATCCGATTCAGAGAAGTTTATCCTTTTAAACCAAATATATGTAGAAAAGTTCTTCAGCTCTTATGTTGAGCTACAGGAAGTTTCCATGTTTACAGGTGAAAAATGGTTGAATATTTAGTTTTCTCATTCAGCCTAATCATGGAGTAAATAGGATTTTTCCCTGCCAAGTACTGCTTTCTATTAAAATGAAAACTAGACAAATGGGGCCCTGACAATCAAAGATGGATTCTTTATTTTCTCAAATTTTAATTTTCTTCTTAATTATAGATGGAAGATTATATAGAGTGTAATTCTTATAGGCCAATTCTTACAGGTGCAGTGACTTTTGCCTATGTAAATGGAAGAGAAGGAAAGAGATCAACATTTTAGGGCTAAGAATTTTAAGGCTAAGAAGACTCCAATTTTTTTAAAAAGCAGAGTTCATTTTCTATGCTGGTATTATTCCTTAGTCCTGTCATCTGTAACTTCACAATTACCAAGTTTTCCGTTAGCTTCTGCTGGTGGCCTCTAACTTTATTACTACATCTTTCTCTAACATTTACAGATGGTAAATTTTATATAGGTTATAAGAAAACATTGACTATTAAATTATTGTTGACATTTCCTCAATATTTTCTCCCTGGTATTATATTTTAACATGGCAGCATTTGTAAAATGGATAGAGCAGCTGGTAAATAAAGATTATATTAGTAAAGATCTGTGCCACCCCACAGGAAAAAGAATTGATTGAAGTGAGAAAAATTTCTGTGGTGGTGTTTATCTTAAAACTAACATTAGTAGAGCAAACCTCTTGGGGATTTTTCTATGCCTCTACAACCTCTTCTATTTGTAGATTCTAGGCTTTGGTGTCAAAAAGCATCTTGTGTTCATATGCAGTTACTCTTGTTCCTATCTTCTGACATTTGGATAGCTGGAGAACATTAATAAATTTACTTTGGAGACTGATATCTACAATCCACAATATCTTACATCTCCAGTGAACAACAGAGTGAATGACCCAAGAGACATGTTGCTCAGTTCTTCAGAAAATATACTTTTGTATGACTTATTTTTGTGCACATTTTCTTAGTTTTGTGTTATGAGGAGTAAATGTATATTTCTTTGGTTTGGTGTGTTTAATAGCAAAGACATATTTTCTAACTGCCTACAACCTTGAAATCCTCAAAAGTAAAAAATGTAAACAGTATGGTCTTGACCAAAATAGCTCCACAACAAATACCTTATGGTTATGACAAAAACAGTCTGGTCAGCTGTTGCCTAAGAGTTAATCATAGTCTGAGATAAAGGCCTGAAATGACTTTTTTTTCCCATTTTCCCCCAGTTATTAAAATGGTCAGTGGAGTCTGCCTGAAGATTTATTTCTATTACCAGTAGTGGTAATGTCTTGAGGGTTCCCACTTCATAGAAAATAAGGCATTTAAAAATAAATTATATGCTGAGACATGTTTAAACTCCTGACTAATTAAAAAAGATAAACTCAAAGCAACAATGAGGGAAATGTATGAAGATTTGTGGTACTAAAAGCTAAGAGCATCAGAATGCAGCAAGTGAGGAAAAAAAAGTGAGAAAGGGAAAACACTCATGTTTGAGGCACAGAAAAGGGAAAACTTAGATGGGAGGTCTAGAAAGGGGTAAGAGCTTTGACAACAAAGGAAACTGCAATGTCCAGGTGATCTGTCTCCAAGCCTGCAAGAACTCAGCTTCCTGAGATCACTGGGACACTACTGCACTATGTGAACTTATATTTAGAATTCTCTTAACTTGTTATTCTTAGTCATTATTTTTCTGCTATTTCAGTCAACTGGTTGTCCAGTATTCATAAACTTGACTCCCAAAATTAATGTCTTCTTTTCAACAAAGTTATACCCCAGAATCTGACATCTAGGAATAAATTTGCATCTGTTGTAACTGCACATATTTTACATTCTGGAAAAGACTCATTTTAATTCACAGAAGAAACCTGTGATAGACTTTTTTTCTTATGTTTGTAAATTAAGTCTTACTTTCTGACTGAATAGAAATTAAACTATTTGTAAGTTTTTACTTTATTATGAAGTTGTTAAAATGTCTAGTGACTTAATTCTCATGTATGTTGACGATTAGGTGTCAGCTAAGTAGTAAAAAGATTGTCTTAAGGACTCTAATAAAAACTGGTAGTGCTTCAGACCCTATGAGCCATTTTACAACTAGAAAAGACCCTCTATAGAAACCATAATCAATACATCTGACAGGTGTTCCAGAAGAGGAAACAGAATCAGAGTTTAAGAGCTGAATAACTAGAACAAGAATAACAGCTCATTCAGGGAACAGGGATTAATCAGGAGCCAGGGGAGAAAGAGAAAATGTGGGGAAATGTCTTTATTATGGTTTTTATGGAAAGTTAAGATCTACAGTTGTAGAATTGGCCAGTTTGAATAATCTTAGTGGGCTCTAGGACCTAGGGGATGCCTCTGGCTATCTAGTACCTGGCCCTGGGGTGACTACAGCAGGTGGATAGTGTCCCAGGAGTGTGAGAGTCAAAAGAAGCTAACACAGAAGAAAGAAGGATGGTACTGCTGAACTCTTCTATAACAAGAAGCTTTAATATACCAGCTGGAGTTGACTTTAGATAGCAGGATCAATAGATCTCAAAGAGCTGCTTAATGCTGCTTTAGGTGCAAATAGGTTGATGTCATGGAATTTATCTTGTGATCAGAAAGTACTACTGATATGTGGAGGGATTTCAGGTTCATTTGGCTTCCTTGACCCTGGGCAAGAGTTTGGTGTATAATCCTCTTTCTTTGACAATGAGGGAGTAAGCTTAGTTATCAGTTAAAGTATGAAAAAATATTTCATTGAGTGATTTTTTTATGATTAGCTGACTTAGAAAATGATAAACCAAATTTTTAGGTTTAGAGTCTATTGTTTTGAGTGAGTGAATCACAGAAAATTTTTAACTGAAAACTATGTCATGACCATGAGGATGCTTAAATTTCAAGTATCAATTTAACTTTTCCTCCCTAAGTAATATATGGCAGTTAAGCTCATATTAATTTGCTATAGTGTAGTGTAGAGAAGATGAGTAGATGGCAGGGCAAGGAAAGAAACATCTTCTAGTCCTGAACTGTAATAATAGGATGAGGTGGGATTTCCCACCTCATCCTATAGGAGGATGCTTGAGTTCCCCACACTTACTTAGTCAAAGAGATCAAATTACTCCAAACCAATACTTTTATAAGAGAGATCACCAGAGCTAGATGAGGGATCACCAGGGTTAGAAGCCTGTGGCCAGGCAACAATGAATTGAAGTGGCCCACAGACAAATGCACTTTCAGGCACACTCAAAAAATAGCTACTTATTGGCGAAGAACTATTCCAGGTACTTTTAGGCACCTTGGTTATAAAAAGTCAACCAACCAACCAAACAAAACACAACTTAATCCATACTTTGTTGTAGGTAACTTCCTGATTTTCACCAAAACTTTACTAAATTTGATCCTGTTAAATGTCCTTTAAAAAAAACAGTTCAAGCTGCCAGGGTACAATAGATTGAATTTGTTCTGCCCTTAATTTGATCGACTCAATAGCAATCTAATTTAGCCAACAATTATTAAAGCTACAGTTTTTGAATTAACCATGTTTCAGTACATGGTTTTGTCATTGTCTTAGCTGGAAGGCATAATACCATTGGTTGGTTGCCTTACTTCCTCATGTGATTTTGGGTTTTTCAACCTTTCTTTCTACTATACTTTGTACTTAAATGATATCTTGATCTAAGCAGGGTTGTTGTTGTTTTCTGTTCTCTATTCTTTAAAGACATTTAATTTTTAAAAAAATTTTTCTGGGTGGTTTGCCATCTCTTTTTCTGAGGTAATAGAATATATTATTTTCTGGTTGAGTTTTACTATAGTAAATTTCCCTTTCATGCTCTGTTCCTGGACGTCCTTTCATTTCCTTCACTTACTAAATACTCTGACATTGAACCTTTGAACTGTAACACTGAGTTGCAACTAACTGTGATCCACTAACCTATAAATTTTGGGCAATGCTGCCTTCTAGACTTTTGCCTACTAGATACTTGTGCTTTTGAGTGATTAAGATGACTATATGCCATCTCCTTAAAAAACAAACACACAAACAAGTTTCATCTCATTTTGTTTGTTTCTGTTCTCATTCCCAAATATTTGGGGGAAATTTACATCATCTTTCTTTCCACAGTGGGTTTAACAACTTCTTACTTAGAATCATTAGCCAACATATTCCAGACCATCAATAAAGACAAAGTCTGTTCTCCTCTTCTCTTAACTCCTATACAACATGGCTTACCCTTCTCTCTTATCACCTCCTAAGCAAACTTGCATATGATTTGACTAATTGTGCTTATTTTCCTTACTGGAGCATAAGTCTCTCTTGAGCAGAGAATAGGCAGCTTTCCATTTCCTGTAGGGACTAGCATAATGCCTTGCACACGGTAGGAAGTTAGTCAGTATGTTGTGAATTGCATTATATACGTTTGTAGTCGACTGTGCAAAGGCCACCTTAGAACGAGAAATACTGCCATTCAACCTTAGTTTGTGTTTTTTCTTCTTAATGTCTTTCAGCTGAAGTTTACCACATATACTTATGCAAATTAGTTTGAATTAACACTGTTTTTATAGTTTGAGATACCGCATTATGTCTTTTAAAGTCCAGGCACACAATAAGTGTCACATTTGTTCTAATCATAACATGAAATTCAACAGAAAGGTTTTTTAGTGTGTGTGTGTGTGTTTTTTTAAAGTTAATTGGGCATTTCTATCCTGGTGTTTAAAATTCTGATTCCTTTTGTTTTGAGATATTTAAATATATCCCCTTGGAGTTTTCTAATTATTGCATAAAATATCACAGGCAGATGAACAGGACCATTGTTTCAGCCTTCTATCTTGTTTTGCCAGAGAGTCCAAAGTGATTGTATTAGCCTTGAGGTCTCTGTTCCTAATTTTCTCTTAGTTTTCTGTGGTAACATATTCTTCTGGGTTAAAATGTAAGGCAATTAATTGCATGCTTAAAAAATAGAAGCTACAAAAAAGCATAAATAAGAAAATAACTGTAATCTATAATTCAGAGATTATCATAATACTTTAGAAGTATATATTTTCATTTTTTATGAAAATTTTTTGTTATATAATTTTCTTTTTCTACTTGAGAACATATATGAAACATCTTTTAAGCCATTAGATATTCTTTGACAATATTTTACAACATTTGCACATTATGCCAGTGTTTGCAACATAATTTTCAACATTTGTTTACTATGCTGGTACAGGCATACTTCATTTTATGCACTTTGCTTTATTGCACTTTACAGATACTGTAATTTTTATAGATTGAAAGTTTGTAACAACCCTACATTGAGCAAGTCTATAGGCACCATTTTTCCAACAGCATGTACTCACTTTATGTCTCTGGGTCATATTTTGGTAATTCTCATAGTACTTTAAACCTTTTTGTTATTATTATATCTGTTATGATGATCTGGGATAGGTGGTCATTGATGTTACTAGTGTCATTGTTTTGGGGCCACAAACTGCACTCACATAAGACAGGAAACTTAGTTGATAAATGTTGTATTTATTCTGACTGCTTTACCAACTAGCTGTTCCTCCTTCTCTGAGCCACAACAATATCAATACTAGGCCAATGAATAACCCTCAAAGGCCTCCAAGTGCTTAAGTGAAAGGAAGAGCTACATGTCTCTCACTGTATATTAAAACCTAGAGATGATTAAGTTTTGCGAGAACAGCATGCTGAAAGCAGAGATGTGCTGAAAGCTAGACCTCTTGTGTCAAACAGTGAGCCAAGATCCAAATTTCTTGAGGGAGATTAAAAGTCCTATTAACACACAAATGAAAAGAAAGTAAAAGAGCCTTATTGCTGTTATGGAGATAATTTGAGTGGTCTGGATAGAAGATCAACTTAGCTGCAACATTCCTTTCAGCTAAAGCCTGATTCCGTGCAAGGCCCTTAATATCAAGTCAACAACTTCCACCATCCAAAAGATTACAGCTCACAGAAGGCTCAGATGATCATTGGCAGTGCTTAGCAATAAAATATTTTATAAAAATTAAGTCATGTACATTGATTTTTCAGACATAATGGTTTACACATGTAATAGACTATAGTATAAATATAACTTTTATATGCACTGAGAAACCAAAACATTCATGTGACTCACTTCATTGGGATTGTCTGGAACCAAACTCACAATATCTGGGAGGTATACTTGTTTTTTGACAATCTTTGTTTTGACAATCCTTAAGTTTTGAATATAAAAGACAGCTTTTCTTATTCACAATCTTACAGATACCTGCATATTGTCTTCCAACATACTTTACAATAAATTCATTTTCAATTAGTAATCAGTCATAAGTGTACAGAAATGTGTATAGAGATGTTGGCAAATGCATGGACTACTGTAAGATTTAAATTTTTAAATTTCTGTCATTTGTTTTTTCACTTATAGGATTACTCAGTCATTCCCACTGGTTATACTACAATTTGACCCAGCAGTTTTCAGCCACTTAAATTATTATTCTTTTACAGATCAATATAATTAGGGCAGGTCAAAAAATAATTCTGTGCCAAGACATTAGTGTGCCCAGAAAGGAAATGAAGAATTTTCTTGATACATAATGTGCTATAAAAAGTGATTTTTTCAATATTTCTATAGCTATGATCACTTAAATTCTGGTACAGGGTCAATAAAAAAAATTGGGATGTATAAATTGGGAAGGTGAGGGATGGGAAGTAGAAATCACGACATGTCTGTTAGAATCAGGTGTGGCTGTGTACAGTATAAAAATTCAAAAATAGACTGACTTAAACTCTAAGTTTATTTTCTCTCAGGTAAGGGAATGTTGGAGATAGACTTCCCAGAACTGATCTTGAAGGTTCACAAAGAAGTCCACCCAGATACCTTTCAAATCACTGTTCTGTTCATCCTAATATATTGCCCTCATTCTTGAGTCCAAAGTGGTTGCTGTAGATTTTCCTATGATATCTGTAGGCCAGGAAGCAGGGAAAAGAAAGGAGAGAAAGAAGATAACATTTTCATTTTATAATTTTATAGCTAAACATAACACTCATATAGAAAAGCTCCAAATCATGACTATAGATCAGTAAGTTATCATAAAGAAAACTCATCTAAGCAGCCACAATGGATGTCAAGGAATAGAATATAGCTAGCATTATGGCAGCCTTTCTTATGCCCCCTCCAGTCCCCAAGGCCTCCTTCTCCTCCCCAAAGATAACCATTATTCCCACTTCTACTATGAGAGATCATCTTTTCGTCGTTTTGAATTTTTAAACGGAAACATACGGTATATTTTGGGGGAGGGTTGGATTTTTTTCACGGACCACATTACTTTTGCAGGCTAATCCATGTTCTTCTAAGCAGATACACTCCATTCAAGTACAGTTGAGACTTGACCAATATGGCATTCAGGGGCTCTGATCCCCTCTCACAGTTAATTATCGACATATAACTTTTGACTCCTCCAAAACTCAACTACTAATGGCCTGGTGTTGAACCAGAAGTTTTGCCAATCGCAAACAGTTAATTAACATATATGTTGTGTATTATCTGTTATATTCTTACAATGAAGTAAGTTAGAGAACAGAAAATGTTAAAAAGAAAATCATAAAGAGGAGAAAATTTATTTACTCTTCATTTCATGGAAGTGGATAATCACAGATGTCTTCATTCTCATCTCTCTCTTGAGTTAGCTAAGGAGGAGGAGGAAGAGGAGGGACTGGTCTTGCTGCCTCAGGGGTTTTATCAAATCGTCACAATCTCCACAATTTTTTCCAAATATTTATTGAAAACAATTCTCGTATAGGTAGAGTCACACAGTTTAAACCCATTTTGTTCAAGGGTCAACTGTACTTTGAAAATGTCATTTTATGTTTTCCTAGATTCCATTGTTTTTTCTGAGAAGTTACCTGTAAATCTATTCTTGCAGTTTTGATGGTAATGTGTCTTATTTTTCTTTCTCTTTGCTGTTGGCAACTTTTGTTTTGATATGAAATGCTTTGGTCTGATTTTGTTTGAATTTATCTTGCTTGTGGTTTTTAGTGATTCTTAAATCTATCAACTGACATCTTTAATCAGTTTTGGAAGCTATGAGTCCTTATTTCTTCAAAGGCTCTCATCTCTTCAAGAGTTCTTTTCTCTTAAAATCTCTTCAAGAGTCCTTATCTCTTCAAATTTCTTATCTTTTGACCTGTTCTGTTGCTGCCTTCTTCCTTTTCTTAGACTTTTTTCTTCTCAGACACTAATTATATATAAGTTAATATATATGCTGTGTCTCATGCTTTTTCTATATTTTTCTTTTCTTTTTTTTTGTATTCTTGGCATTATTTTCTGACTTTACTTCTGCTTCACTGTTAATCCATCAGTTGAGATCTTAATATCAGTTGTTTTATTTTTAGTGTTAGAATTTTTACTTAACTTTTCCTTAGTAGTCCAGTTTTTGTTGAGGGTCGTAATCTGTCTTTATTTCAATATATCAGACAAGTTTACCATAGCCTTTCTTTTTGTAGGGTCATTAACTCCAGTTTTTATTCCTTCCACCCAATAATTGTGTCTGAAACTCTGAAAAGCTTCTCAGAGAACTTTTCTGGAACTTATAATTTTATAGCTAAACATAACACTCATATAGAAAAGCTCCAAATCATGACTATAGATCAATAAATTATCATAAAGAAAACTCATCTAAGCAGCCACACTGGATGTCAAGGAATAGAATATAGCTAGCATTATGGCAGCTATAATGCTGCATAGGTCTTGTGCTGCATATTCCATTTATTCCCCTGGGCTCACTTGTTTTCCACAGTTTTGCCTTTCTACAGATAGAGCTACTTTCCAAATTGAAATAGCTCTCCCTCTTGCTTCTTCAGCCTGAGTTTCTAATTTCTAATCCTAGGGGTTTTTCGTCCTTTTCTTTCTGCTTTTCCTTAACCATCTCCACAATTGTGTAAATACTCTCATCATTAAGCACACTGCAGTTATACTACAGAGGGTGCTGTTTCTTGCCACACCCTGATGGAAACATGTAACCACAAGTGCTGTGCTCACTTCTCTGGATTTTCTTATTTTCCTGACTTCTGCCTTTATAATGTTTAACTACATCATTAAAGTCATCTTTTCAAATTG
Organism: Carlito syrichta; assembly: GCF_000164805.1. Classification (NCBI taxonomy): domain Eukaryota; kingdom Metazoa; phylum Chordata; class Mammalia; order Primates; family Tarsiidae; genus Carlito; species Carlito syrichta. The sequence goes on along the minus strand of NW_007246811.1, from coordinate 56,665 downwards.
TTTTCAGTGGCAGAGTTGTTATGAATTATCTAGTCCATTATTCCTGAGAGTAGAATTCCTACATGCCTACGTTTTTTTGGTTTTTTTTTTGAGTTGGTGTCTCACTCTGTTGCCCAGCCTAGAGTGCAGTGGCCGCTCCCAGCCACCGCAGCCTCGACCTGCTGGGCTCCGGCGATCCTTCCGCCTCAGCCTTCCGAGTAGCCGGAATTACAGGCACGCGCTACCACGCCCGGCTAATTTTTTGATTTACTGTAGAGACGAGGTCTCGCCTGCCCAGGGGGGTCTCGAATCCGCGGGCTCAGGCAATCCATTCTCCTCAGCCTCCCAAAGGCGCGGGATTACAGGCTGAGTCACCGAACCCAGCTCATGCCTACGTTTTATTTATTTTTTATTTTATTTTATTTTTTTTGGATGGAGTCTCACTCTGTCGCCCAGACTGGAGTGCAGGGGCCGCTCCCGGCCACCGCAGCCTCGACCTGCTGGGCTCCGGCGATCCTTCCGCCTCAGCCTTCCGCGTAGTGGGAATTACAGGCATGCACTACCATTCCCGGCTGATTTTTTTATTTATTGTAGAGATGAGGTCTCGCCAAGTTGCCCAGGCAGGTCTCGAACCCCGGGCTCAGGCAATCCACTCACCTCAGCCTCCCAAAGGCGGCGGAATTACAGGCTGAGCCACTGACCCCGGCCATGCCTACATTTTAAAAGAAACCGTCCAAAAAGCTCCCAAAATAGTCTCTAGATAGTCACATGATTGATCACATGGCTACACCTAACTGCAAAGGCACTTGAGCAATGTCATCTTTCATCTAGCTGATAATATGCCCGGCTTAAAATGGGATTTTTGCTACCATGGAAAAAAATTAAACTAGATATTGGGCAAAAACTAGCAGTGAATGACACAGAAACAAATAGATAATGTTAGCAATTTAGAAACTAAGAAGTTGATATATAAATATATTATTTTAGAAATACAGAGGAGTTTCAGCCTGAGCAGCATAGCAAGATCCCATCTGTTAAAACAAACAAAAAAATTAGCCAGGCATGGTGGCACAAGTCTGTAATCCCAGCTACTCAGGAGGCTGAAATGAGAGTTTTGCTTTAACCTGGAAATTCAATGCTGCAGTGAGCTATGATGGCACCACTGCACTCCAACCTGGACAATAGAGCAAGGCCATGATGATGATGATGATGATGATGATGATAATAATAATAATAATAGAAATTCAGAGAGAAATAGTTTTAAAGAGTTAAAAAAAAGATCTCCTCCCCCCCAAGAATGGAACTCAAATGTGAGATAAAGAAGCATGACAAGAAACTGTCATTTTTTTTTTTTTTTTTTGTTATAAGCTTTATAGTGCTAAGGACTTGTATATCTATCTACATGTATTGTTTTGCCACAAATAAAGTTAATATAAAAAGAGGAAAATTCCAGTTATTTTCCTGCCATAACCTTGTATTATTTTTGATCTTTGACTCCTCTTGGTCTCAGTTTTTTTTCCTTTAAAAATTCTTCATGTTTATATAATGTTTACTATTAATTAGACTAAATGATTTCTAACATCCCTCTACATCTGATATTTTATGAATCTAATCCAATCTATGAAAAATATATGGTGTTGGTTTAAAATGTAACAATCACCATGTTTAGATACAACACAAATACACTTATTTGTATCTGCAGGTGTTCCTCCAGAACCAGACTATGTTTCTACTAGCCAGAGAAAGCAGAAAGTTTTAACATTTAAATTCATGTAATCATGAGAATGTTAAAAGCAAGAATTTCCCCCTAGAGTAAGGATATATTTTAGCTTAAAAAAAGAAAGTCATAATTGAGGGATCTTAAAATCAGTACAACATGCTTATTTGATATTTGATAATATTGAGTAACATTAAAAACTGTACCTGTCTGTTCACTTGTACCCATGAATAGGAGTTTTGAAAATCATGTTGAAGATTACTGATAACATCTATCAAAGTACTTGAGTCCTTTATAGAAAATACTTATATTACAACAAACAGAATTACCTACATAAAACTGCTCTTGATTTTCTTACTGTTTAAATGAGATTGAGTATGGAAATGGTTGGACTATTGATTTTCTAGAAGTCCTCGTTCCAGTTACTGTTATGTCTATATGGAAATTTCAATACAGTTAAGGGAAATATATAATTGCACCCAAAGTCTGTGGAAGAGAAAAAAGTAGGTGTTATATTGAGATGGCATCTACATTGTCTTGGTTATTCTAATGTGCTGTATGTTTCTGAAAGGATTCTTACATCCTTCAATCTTTGTCTTTTTTTGTAGAGTTGTGCTCTATTTGCTTGTTTGGATGATTGGTTTATGTTTTAATCAATGCTAGCAGAATTAACCATGCTTTCTCCAGACGTCCAGAGGCTTCCAACAATTTAATGTGAAGGCCACTGGGAATCTTTGTAGTTTTAAATGTAATTTTACATTTGCAGAAAGGAACTTTAGGTACATTCTAGATGTCAATGATAAGTACTACAAATCCTATATCCAAGATTTACATAACTTAGTACATCACTAGATGCATACTAGATATATACTGGATATCTCACTAGATGTATAGTAAGTTTTCGTCTCCCTTTTCTCCCCCTGTAGTGGGTATGGGGAATTATTATCTAGGGTCTCCAAAACACACAGCCTGGCTTTACAAACTTTCAACCTACCTCTGTATGAAATACATGCATAACCTTCTTGAAATTAGAACCCTCATGCTATATGTGGGTCTACACAGTGATCAGATCTGACCAGTCCTACCAACTCCTGTTCAGTCTGTCTCAAGTCCAACAGAATGTCTTAAAGTGGCTGAAAGTGTATGTTTTCAGTAGCCAAGAAAAAAATAAAAATGAGGCAGCAAATACAAGAATTATTCCTATGTTTTTAACATTTTTAATACCATTTTCAACAATCCTAATTATTGACTTTTCATTGAATTAAAAAAATGTGAGGAGAGAGGGAAGATGGTGGTGGAGCCATTAGGAATATGTCAGTTATGAGTATCGAGTGTCCCATTCCCTACCCAGATTGAGTCATGGGACAAAGAATATGATCAGAAAAGGACAAGGAAGACTGATGAAGAGATCAGTGGTGAGTCCAGGGCTAACCCAACCCCCTCCTCTCCAGCAATCCTATGAGCATCAGACACACTACTGGGGCAGGACTGAGAGGACAAATCCAGGTGGAACCTGGACATCAGCAGCAATAGGACTCTACTCCAGGACAAATGTGGCTGGGGTGCCCCCCACCAGTGTCTGGGGAGAAGACAATCCCACAGTTCCCCACCGGAGGAGATCCCCCTGATCATATGAGAGTGGGAAGGAAGGACTAAAGCCCCACCTACCCCCATTGCCCCATTCTCTTCCCTGGGTGCACACTGGGGGTAGTGTGAATGAGGCTACAGGATCGCAGGAGACAACAGTGGGGCTTATCTGTGAGCAGTTGAGAGGAACAACGACATGCAACACTGAAAGAAGTTGTGACAGAGATTTTGACCATAAAAAACTTCAGGAAACAAATAATAAGATGACAAGCATGGAAAACAGAATCAATCAAGCAGAAGAAAAAAATCCCAGAGCTTGAAGACCAAAACAGTAATTAACCCAATCTGTAAAAAACATAGAAAGAAAACTCAGAGAGAAAGAGTAAAGCCCCTGAAAGAGGTGTGATTATGTCAAGAGGCTGGACCTACCCCTTATTGGTATCACAGAAGAAGAAAGAGAAATGGAGAACACTTTGGAGCAAAGTGGTTATCCAAGAAAACTTTTCCCATCTCACCAGAGATGTAAGCATCCAAACACAAGAGATACAGAGAACCCCTGCAAGACATCACATGAGAAGACCAACTTCTAGACACAGTAATTCACCTCACAAAGTAGGTACAAAAGAAAAAACCTAAGGGCAGGAAGAGAGAAAGGTCAGACTACCTACCAGGGAAGAACAATCAGAATGCCAGCAGACCTATTGGTAGAAGCACTACAAACTAGAAGAGACTGGAGTCCAAATTTCAAAGTCCTCAAAGATAAAAAAAATTTCAACCAAGAATTTCCTTCCCACTCAAACTCATCTTCATAAGCAGTGGAAAATTAAAATCTTTTCCAGACATACAATATCTAAGAGATTATGCAACTTCCAGACCAGCTCCACAGGAGATGCTTAAAAAGATATTAAGCACAGAAGAAAGAAAAAAATGAATGACCACACACTTCCCAAGAGAACAGGAGAACACAGAATCAACAGAGAATATATTGCAATTGCAAATCTAAAAACACACACATACATCAACCTAAAAGTTCAAGGAAAAGAAGCAAAGAAAAAACTTTATAAGAACTTAATGACAGGGATAAACACACACATTTCAATAACCAGCCTGTTTTGAATGGATTAAATGCACCACTGAAAACACATAGAATGGCAAATTGGATTAAAAAAACATGATCCAATAATTTACTGCATCCAGAAAACTCACCTAACCACAAAGAATGCACACAGACTAAAGTTAGAGGATGGAAAATGAAATTCCAGGTGAACAGATCACACAAGAAGCAGGAGTTGTGATCTTAATAACAGATAGAACAACCTTAAAGCTATCAAAAAATTTAAAAGATATGGAAGGACACTACATAATGATAAAGGTTCAATCCATCAAGAAGTAAATATCTATCCTAAACATATATGCACCCAACACAGGAGCACCAGTGTTTATAAAACAACTACAAAGTAAACTAAAAAAATGATATTGACTCTAACACTATCATAACTGGGGACTTAAATATCCCACTAACAACCCTGGATAGATCATCCAGGCAAAAAATCAACCAAGAGACCAGGAACCTCAATTTGATGCTTGTCCAAATGGACTTAATAGATACCTACAGAACACTCCTTCCAAAAACCACAGAATATGCATTTTACTCTCCCCCACAAGGAATGTACTCTAAGATTGATCACATTATCAGCTGTAAATCAAACATAAACAAATTTCCTAAGATTGAAATACTGCCATGCACCTTCTCAGACCACAGTGGAATAAAAATAAATATCAACACTAACAAGAAGAAACAAAGCAGGAGGTATCACACTTCCAGACTTTCAAATTTACTATAAGGCTATAATAATAAAAACAGTCTGTTATTGGTACAAAAACAGGCATATAGACCAAGGGAACAGGATAGATATTCTGGAAGCAAAATTCAACTTCTCAGCCAACTCATCTTCAACAAAGCCTCCACCAAAAACTACTGGGGAATAGAAAACCTATTCAGTAAATGGTGTTGGGAAAACTGGCTGACCACATGCAGAAGATTGAAACAGGACTCCTACCTATCACCATACATTTTAAAATCAACTCTAAATGGATCAAAGACCTAAACGTCAAACGTCAAACTATAAGAATCTTAGAAAACGCAGGAGACACCACTACAGAAATCAGAGTAGGCAACCAATTCCAGATCAAAACCCCTGATGTCAATGCCATAAGAGATAAGATAGACAAGTGGGACCTCATCAAACAGCTTCTGCAAAGCAAAAGAAACCATTGAGAGAGGGAAGACAGCCCACAGAATAGGAAAAAAATATTTGCCAACTGTATATCTGACAAAGGCCTAACATCCAGAATCTACAAGGAACTCAAACTTGCCAAATGGAAATAAACAAATAGCTTCATTAAAAAGTGGGCAAAATACATAAATAGACACTTTTCGAAGAAGACATACAAGCAGCCAACAGACCATGAAAAAGTGCTAAAGCTCACTAATCATCAGAGAAATGCAAATCAAAACCACATTGAGATACCACCTAACCCCAGTAAGAATGGCCATCACTAATGAAACAAACAGTAATAGATGCTGGCAAGGATGTGGTGGAAAGGGAACGTGTCTACACTGCTGGTGGGAATGCAAAATAGTTTAACCTGTATGGCAAACTGTGTGGTGATTTCTAAGAGAACTTGAAACTGATCTTCCATATGACCCAGCAGCCCCCTTACTGGGAATATACCCGGAGAAGCTCAAATTATTCTACCAAAAAGATACCTGAACCTGCATGTTTATTGCAGCACTATTCACAATAGCAAAAATGAACCAACCATGCTGCCCATAGAAACTGGACTGGATAAATAAATGTGGTACATATACAAATGGAATATTATGCCGTCATAAAGAAGGACAAACATATGTATTTCACAGCAACTTGGATGGATTTAGAGTCAATGATACTCAGTGATCTATCAAAGAAAAAATAACTGAGTACCTCATATTCTCACTCATAAGTGGATCCTAAACATTTACCATAATATTATAAGAAAGGGATTGGCAGTAGCAGGACACTGCCAGGAGAGGGAATAGGGCACATAACATCAAAAAGCATACCTGATCTCAAACCAAGTGAAATGGGAACCAAAGGGAAGTCCAAACTTTACCTGTACAATGTCCACTTGTATACCTAATCCTGAATACCCCACATCTTTAAAATAAAAAAAAGCTATAAATTCATAAGAACCACCAAAAACAAAACAAAACAAAACAAATGTGGCAATGACATTCTCTAGTAGTTAATTAAATCATTTTTAGGATCTTGGATCTTAAGACCTGGGAGAGCCAATTCCTACATCATAATACAAATAGCTCCTTATGTCTGAGTCTCTAGCCTTTGGAGGTGAGGATAACAAGTTGCCAACAGATACTATAAAGGTAAAATGAAAGAATAGTATGGATATATATATTTTTTAATTTCTAGGGAAAAAGAACTAAAAAACAAACAAAAGTCTAAGGAAGCAGAAGATCCCTTTGAATTTGGAACCTGTGTCTCTTATTAGTTTCTTTCATTCAGTTTCTCTGATTCTTACTCTTTGACAGATGCTCTTGAGCCTCTCAACCACTTATGCAGCCTAAACACACAGCCGGCTTTCCTGCCTTTCAGTCTACATCTGCTTGAAATATATGCATAAACTTGAAATTAGGACTCATATGACACACTTTACTATTGTATCCCCCTGTATATCTATATAAAATATAGTAGTTTACATATTTTAAGTGATAAACAATTGTTGGGGTAGTTAATGAAAGGAGAATTAGCATAATTTATGATAACATATTTATTTATATTTTTTCTTGTCATACACCAAACGGCCCTGGTAGTTTTTAAGTGTTTTCTCTCATCTTCTCTCATCTTGTTCTGGTCAGGTCTGGTTACTCTGCTTACCTCTATCTCCCCAGGAAATAATGATATGATTTTACGTGACTCTGATACCTAATGGCAATTAGAACACACATTATTTAAGGTCTTTAGTTTGTTCATCTGGAAGGAGGAGATAATAGCTCCTGCTGTATTCACCTCACAGGTTTCCAAAAGGATGTAATGAAAAATGAATATGAAAAAACTTAAAATCTGCAAGCCAGTAAACAAATGAAAAGTGATCATATTCACCAAGCACTCAGCATCGGTCCATGGACTCAGAAAGCTTTTCAGGGGAAGACGGTGCCCAGTAGGGAGTCTTATATCATCTCTCCCTGCTTTTCCTCTTCCTTGTCTCCTTATATAGCCTGTGGTCACTCTATGATAACTACCAACATAATCATCTTTCTGATAAAAAAGGAAGTCCTACAGAGCACACAGGCAAAGACAAGGGAAAGTGAGAGGTCAAACACCAATCTGTTTTTAGTTTGGATTTTTAAAATGTAGATTGTCAACATTCAGCAAAGCCACTCAAAACCTGCATTGCAAGGCCTTCACTAGTTTTGCTGTTTTGTTCTCTAGATATCAAATCTTCATGCTCTCCCCTTCATCCCTCATATTCTTTTGCTTTTCTATCTTAAATTTTCCTTTTCTGATTTTTTGTTGCAGATTTAAATCTCTACCCACCTCTCCCATCACCTAACTGGGTTTGGGACAAAGCTGACCTCTTTTAGATTTTCTTCTTAAAACTAAAGTATTACCTGATTTCATTTTCAACCATGTCTGACTTTATCTAAAGCAGTCTTTTCCAGAATCTTTTCCATACACCAAGAGTGTGGGGAGCAGCTGCTCCCTGATCCCCACAACTAAGTCTTATTTCTCTTGATCTTCTCTCTCTTCAGTTTCTCCAGCTTCAGTGATGCAAAGGGCTCAGGCTCTCAGACTGCGAAAATTTTATCAGTCTAAAGATCACCCACCCAATCCCTTCTTTATCTTGAGGCTGGATGCAATCAAGGCCAGAGAGATGGTCAGTTCTAGAGCTGTGAGAAGAACCCCATTCATTCAACATGAAGGGCGGTTCACATTTCCATCATTTTTCTCTCTTGGTGGGGTCTTTGCCATTTCTGAAGCAGCCATAGGGTAGACACCAGTTACATCCAAACTGAGAGACTGGGAGTCATTAACCGCAGAAGTCCACAATGCCAGACCATTGTTCACATTGCTTGTCTAAAAAGTCTTCTTCTGATGAACTTCCCATTTCTGTTCAGATGACATTCAAATCCACATATTGAATATAGCCTTTTCTGATCTTCCCATAAAGTTAAAAGCAATAATTCTTGCCTCTGGATTCACAATTCACAGTTTTGTGAGATTTACCTATGTTTCTTATCTTCCTGGCCTTTCATAATGAAATACAAAAACCTGCAGGTCTTAGACAATAGACATTTATTGTCTGGAGCCTAGAGGTAAAAAATCCAGGTGTTGCCAGGGTTGATTTCTTTTGGGGGCTGTGAGAGAAGTCTCTGTTTCAGGCCTCTTTTCTAGCTTTTGGTAGTCTCAGGTGTTCCTTGGCTTGTAGGTGGCCATGTTGCTTTACACCATCTTGCCTTTGTGAGTGCTGTGTCTGCAATCAAATTTTCCTCTTTTTATAAGAACATTGGTAATATCGAATTAGGACCCATCCTAATGACTTCATTTTAACTTTACTACCTCTGTAAAGATTCTATCTCCAAATAAGATCACATTCTAAGATACTGGAGATTAGGTTCCAACATATCAATTTGGGGAGATATAGTTAAATCCATAACACTTCTAATACAATATAATGTGATATGATATAATATAATACAATGGATAATGCAAACATTTAATTACTATTTTTTCATATAGAAAATCTATAGTGCATTTTTGAATCAACTCCCAGAAATCCATACTTCAACTGTAAACCTAATTATAACATCCAGGATAGAGTTTACACTCAATAAAAGTTTATTTAATGAAAAATGCAGTGAGAAATGTGCCACAAGTATCTTTCAAGCAGCAGTATTCATCATCATGTTGTTGCTGGCTTGAGAGTTCCACCATTAGTTCCCTTTAAGGGGTTAATCAAACATATACGTATTAAGAACTTTTTATGGGCCGGGTTCGGTGGCTCAGTCTGTAATCCCGTGCTTTGTGGCTCAGTCTGTAATCTCGTGCTTTGGGTGGCTGAGGTGAGTGGATTGACTGAGTCTGTGGGTTCTAGACCCACCTGGGTAATTTGGCAAGACCTCATCTTTACAATAAATCAAAAAATTAGCCAGGCGTGGTAGCACGTGCCTGTAGTTCCAGCTACTTGGAAGGCTGAGGCGGAAGGATCGCCGGAGCTCAGCAGGTTGAGGCTGCGGTGGCCGGGAGCAGCCACTGCACTTCAGTCTGGGCGACAGAGAGAGACTCCAATTCAAAAAAAAAAAAAAAAAAAAAGAAGTTATTATGTGTCAAGTGCTCTACTGGAGACTGAGGATAAAGTAGTCAACAAGACAGGCATGGCTCTTGCCCATATGGATTTTACTCTATAAGTGGAGGATTTAGACAATAAACAAGCTGACAAAGTAACTTAGTACTTAGTACAAACAGTAATGTTTTGTTTTCAAGGGTAAGCCATGCAATCAATTTTAGTGTTTAAAATACCAGTTCATCGTAGTTCATTACTTTCAGCAGCTGTCAGTTTCTTATGGGGATGGGACATAAATCAGGGAAATGTCAGTGGGGAATTGAATAAGGGGACAAATGAGAAAAATAGGACAAGTTCATGGAACACTGAGTGGACAGGCCTCCCTGGGAAGCTCAGCTGGAGAGAGGGAGCTGGTCCATTAGGAAGAGAGAGGATGAGGAGAAGGAAGACAGTTTACGTGAAGGAGAAATGAAAGAATGAAGCAACCAAATATTTTCCTCTTCAAGAGTCTCCCAAGCAGAGATGTTTCTCTACTGATTTTCCAAACAAACAAGTTAGTCAAACCTTGCCAAAGAGGTCCCAAGTTCCTGTACTCATGCTGGGAACTTCACTTTCAAACATGTAGAATAATTTCTTTCTCTAAAATCTAGAGCTGTAGAAATGCACATATAGCATATAGCTAGAAAGTGGTATAAATAGTGTGTGTGTGTGTGTGTGTGCATGTTTGTGACATTTATTCATTGTGGCAAACTTAGCACTCAACAAATATTTATTGGGCATTTATTACAAGCCAAACACTCTATTGGGTGTTGGAGACAAAGCAGTGAATAAATCAAATTGAGCACGGACTGTTATTTAATTGTTTAAACTTGTATTACAGATCTTTTTTTGTTTCAAATTAAACTTTTGTTGTTTATTTAAAATACTTAGTGGCAAAGAGAGAAAGAAAATACTCTAAGAATATATTTGAATTTAATGCATTGCCTTTAACAACAGTTATTATTTCCTCAGTGTCCTTTGTGTGATGACTAGGACACCTAGTCAGAACTTGGGACAGTGTCTGAACACAGTGACCCCTCAATAAATGTTACTTGTGAGGAGGAAGAAGAGGAAAGTGATAGTGTCAGAAAACTGTAATTATTTGGCTTGAAAATGACAAGGTATCATAAGATATGAAGAGGTGGAGTAAGTTGAAGAAGAATGATCAAGAGACCTGGGTACAAGTGCCAGTATTTGCCATTTTCGCTTGGACAGATTAGGCTTCCCAGGTCTCCACATGCTCGTTTATAAGATGGAAAAATAAGGCCATATCTTCCTATGTCTTTGGAGGTTGCATGGATCAAATAGTACAGCATATGCAATAATAATTTTGTGAAGTGTAAAATTACTACTAAATATAGTGGTTAATAATATGTATGCTGAAGTAAGTCAAAGTATCTATCAATAAATTCATCTTATGCAACTAATGTATTATTAAGAAACCCATCACACCTAATGGCATTGCTTCATTATTAAATGAAAAATGTGGAATCTATGATTATTTCTCAGAATGCAAACACAAAGGCCATCTGAGATAGGCATATGTTTCCTTTATGGGAGGGAAAGATGTTTAGTTGTTTGGAAAATGGTCCATGCTGGTGAATCTGTGCCATCTCTGACATCTCCATAGCAACAAACTCTGATGTAACACACAGAGGAACTTGATGTAGAAATTAAAAATAGCCCAGAGTTATGACAATGAAAATTTGGAAAGTTACCAGCTAAGTGATAAAAAATATTTTCATATAAATATTCTCTCTTCCACCTTTGTTATTCTTAACGTGAAATTACTCTTTGGAAGTTGTTTGTCACTGTGATTCTTAAATTTTAAATACTATCTCTTCTTTTTTCCCCTCTATTAAGCAGTTGGTTATTACAAAGTGAAAAATTTTTAGGAAAAAAAATATTGTGGACTTATAATTCCTGATGTACTTAAGGGAACATTTGGAGTCTTATTCAAGATAACATTATTGGGGCTCAGTTGTGTTTCTAAGACTACAGTCGACAAGAATGGATCTCATTACCCTTGACATTTTGACTCACAAGATTAGAGTAATAAGGAACAGATGGATCACTAACCAGATTGTGTTGTATGTCCTTGTTTTAGTATTTTCAGTGTTTATTAAAGTTAATGATAATAAGAAGCATTTATGTAGAGCTCACAGCATACAGGCAATATTCTAGGATGAGTGTGTGTATGTGTGTTTTCATTCACTTTGTCCTCACAATACTGTACGAAATAGATATTATTATTATCCCCAATTTATAGGAGAGGAAACTTAGGCACAGAGAGGTTTAGTGACTTGTCCGAAATCACACAGCAGGTAATGTAAACTGGGTTATTTGTTTTCTGTAGCTGACAGCTATTTATTTGGCTTCGTATCTAGAGGACTGATATCTAAGAATTATGATAGGCAATACTATAGAAATATAATATCCTATTTCTATCCACGATGATGGAAACTTTAGTACTTCATTAGGCATAGAGACAATAATGAAGAATATTTTTTCTAAATGGGCACAAGAAAGAAGAGAAATGCAGTATTTTTGGTTCAGGCCAAATCCCTCTACGGTACCTTGCAGTAGTATTGATAGCTACCATTTACAAAGCGCCTTCTATGTGCTAGCCAATATAATATACATTTTTATATGTTTCTCATTTAATTGCTATTATTTTCACAATAACCCATTCTGTGGGTGTTATTTTTGTTTTACAGGTGAGAATATAAAGACAAAAGATTTTGAGAAGAAAATAGAATTATTCAATTGTCCAATATCTTTTTATTCTTTCACCTGGGCTTCAGAAATTTTAAATTAGCTTGTAATAGTGAGTGGCCCAGGGTCTACTTCTTAGACTGTTTGATTTCAAAGTCTGGAAAGTGATAGAAAGGAATATTGAAATTTATGTACATAAATGCATAGATGCTTCTGCAAAATAGTTTATTAAAGGCCATAAAGTAAACAGGGTGGATGGGTGGAGTTGAAAATGTATTATTTATGATGTTTTGTTCTATGTTTAGTAGATACACTTGAAAGACAAATTATTTCATACTTTGTGTGTTTTGCTGTATCAAAGTCTCAGAATTTACAAAAATGGCAACTATGCCCATGTTTTATCTTACCTTCATTCATTCACTGAAGAAAATCCTTATGCAGCATCAACTCTGACCACACACCATGCCAAGTAATAGAGGCACAGAAATGAGCAAAACATCTTCCTTGACTTCAGTTGCTCAGAGTTGAGTGGTTGAGAAGATAAACAAACAATGACAGAAGTGAATGGGTATGATAAATCTCTTTTTTGAAGGCTTCAGAAGAGATCAGAGAAGAAATATTACAGCGCAAGTAGTGTCTGAACAGTCTTGAAGAATGAATTAAATTTTTCCAGTAAGTCTGGGTGGGGAAGCTGATTTCAGCCATAGGGATGATCATGAGATTTTAAGATATCACTATGTGGAGAGTATCAAAAGACAAAATTACAACCAATTTAACTTTTAAAATTGTAATTAAATTTTATTGGAGATTCTAGAAATGAGCAACATCACCTCATTCTATAAAATAAAATGAGTGTTCCCATGAGCTGAGCAGAGGAGTTTGGCTTTATAAACAGAAAACATTTGAGAAAAGCAGAAACAGAGAAAAACCAGATTGGTCATTTGGTAAAGGTTAAAGCAGAGGGGATTTTCTTATCACGCAGGTTAAAACTGACCTGTTTGGAGATTTGGTTATTGTCTGTCTTTCTCTCTATCCCCCCACCCCGAACTGATTTCACTGAAGGTCAAATAAAAAACTTTGCTTCAACTTGGTAGAATGAAACTTTAGCATGAGTGGCAACATTTTAGTTTGGTTAGTTGGGCCTATTGCAGGAACTCAGTCCAAATCAATTGCCTCTATAAATTGAATTTATCAGAGAAATTAGGAAAACAAAGTTGTCTTTCCTGAAAATGGATCACTTCCCTAAAATGACAGAACTGCGGATGATTTCTTATTATTTTCTATTTGTCATTCTTAAAAGCATTTCCCTAACAAAACTGTTTCACTATTTCAGGATTGTTTGTCTTATATATTGTAAATGTAAATATCTTAAATGAAAGGTAGACATCTCAGGATACATTAATTTATAATGATTAAGTTGCAGATTTATCATGCATGATGATAAACTCCTTTAGCCAGACTCCTGGCAAACCTTAATTCATCTTTTCAAGATTACTTAAACACAACTCCCTGATCTTCCTTCTCTTAAAGTTGAAGTGTCTTTAGAAATGATATCTTTCATTTCCTAAATCAATGAAAATATGTGAAATACAGTTATTCTTTTCAGCTTGAGAAACATCATCCACTTTTTGATGCATATAAAAACAAACTTAGCTCTTTCTATTGAAGGTGTGTAATCCTTTTCACATGGCTGTGTGCCATTCTGATTTGCCTTTTCTTTCCCAAACCAAATCTTGCCCTTTGTCCCCATAAAATATCCAACTTGTTCCTTGTTTTCTACTGCCTAGGTTTCATTCTAAATCATGCACTTCATTAGCATTCCTTTGTCCCTCACAAATATTAAGTTATTTTTTTCTTTTCTCCACTGCCCAGTGCTTGTAAACAGTGGATTGGTAGGTAAACTCATCTCTTTCAGTGGGCTTTTCCAAACTGCTCTCTTAACTGCTGATGGGTTGCCCAATCCGATTATTTCATACTGTCCAGTGCTACTGGGAGTGTTTGCTTAGAACCACAAACCATCCCCATCAATGACACCATAAAAAAATAAGATTTCTTATGTATTAGTCCACTTGTGTATGAGTGGGCTGACATAAGCAAGTCTTAAATGACCTAGAATCTTTGAATTTCTGAGCCAAAAAGGAATCTGGAGATGATTTAGTTAAATCCATTTATTTCACTAAGGAGCTACTGCAGCCCAGAATTCCACAGTAAGTAAGAGGGACTAGATGAGAAGGCAGAAACAGGCTCCAAACTGTGCCATCATGCACAGGCCTCCCAGAGTAGATCTGTCAAAATCAAGAGGGTTGGCTTATTGTAAAATGTAGATTTAAAAAAACTTTTAGTATGTTAAAGAATTAACTTGGAAAACATTATATGGTCTGGTATGTGACAGCATCTCTCTTTTTGGTCTGATTCTTTTCACTTGGAGCACAAGAAATTAGAAGATTACTGTACATTTCCAATTGCTTATTGATGTCCTGAGCACTAGAGCATTTTGTAGGTCAGAAAAAAGAGACATATGCAGAAATCAGGTTCTTAAAAGTAATTCTCAAATTATTTACATTGCTTGACTAAATACTCTGTAGAAAAAGTGAGGAAGACTTAAAAAAAATGGAGCTTTATCCTAAAAAACACCCTTTTCGACCCTTAGACTTACAATTGATATAGTGGCTTAGAAAGTGAAATTCTTTTATTTTTTATTATTTTTTATTTTTATTTTAATATTTTTAATCAATATTTTTTATTAAGATATAGTGGGGTACAGTTCAGGGTTAGGTATACAAATATGTTTATTATTGGTTGAAATTGTTTATCTTTTAGAATTGTGAAGATAGGGCTCCAAGCTCTCCTAGCCTGGAGGGTTTCTGTGGATAAATCTGCTGCTATTCTAATTGGTCTTCCCTGGTAGGTAGTCTGACCTTTTTCTCTTGCAGCCTTTAGGATTTTTTCTTTTATACCTACTTTGTTTAGGCGAATTATTACGTGTCTAGGAGTTGGTCTTCTCATCTTTTGTCTTGCAGGGGTTCTCTGAATCTTGTGTTTGATTTTTTTCATCATTGATGAGATGTGGGAAGTTTTCTTGAATGATTTCATGAAATGTTTGTTCCAGTGTGGCCTCTGTTTCTATATCTCTGCCTCAGGAAGGTCAATTACTCTTAGGTTCGGTGTCTTGAAGTGATCATTCATCTCTTTGGCTAATTCTGCTTTCCATGCTTATTAGTCTATTATTCATTTCCATCACAGTATTCTTTACTGCTGTTATTTCTGACATCAGCTCCTTCCTATTTTTCTCCTGTCTCTCCTCAATTTTTCAAATTCTTTCTATTAATGTCTTGATGTCTAGGTTTGTTGCATGTGACCAGTCATTGTGGGGGCTCTTCATTGTTTGTGTTCCGAAGTCTGTTTTCTCAGTGTCTGATCTCCCAGGTGTCTGTGTGAGACCTATATTCTTCTTTTGGTTTTTCTTTATTTGTGCAGTTTTTTCCCTCCCTACTTTTTCCTTCCCTCCACATCACTATATTCTTTAATTCTGCTATTCAAGAGTGGAGAGATTGCTTTTACTTCTGTTTGTTCAATCTCCTATTCTTCTTATGTATGCCCTCTTACTTTGTTCAATTCTGGAGTTGCACTGTAGGTTGGAGATGGTCCTTTTTGCAGTTTTGAGATTTACTTAAGTGGGGAGCTGTGATATGCAGGTCCTGGTATCTGCTGACAGGTGTATGGATAATCTGAGACCCACTTCCCACTGCCTTGGAATCTGTCCATGCAGTGGGGCTGTAGGTTTACTCCCTGAAATAAAATGAGGTTAGCAGAGGGAAGTGAATGGAGAAGACAGTGGGGGGAAATGGGGGGTGGAAAGAGAGAGAGGAGTAAGGGGGGAAACAGACGAGTGTATCAACAAATGGAGAGAGAGACCTAAACTGAAACAGATAAAAACAATAGACCATGGCTACAGACTAACCAGCTCCTATACAAAAAAAATTAAAACATACAATGATGCTAAATACAAGCTAACCAACCACCTTATTGGTGTGCTGTTCCTCTATACAAAGATATGGTTTACAGAGAGGAGAAAAGAGAAGAAAAGGAAGGGGAAAAAAAGGAACAAATCAATAGAAATAGAATCAAGTCATTAAGCTAACAGAACCCACTGAGCACACTCTGAGATTTTTGCTTAAATTCAATTTCCTTTCAGCCCTGATTTCTAGCTGTCTTCTCAAGCTGGTAAATTAGTTCACAGTTGGGGTCAGTTGCCCCTGGCCTGCTGTGTAGGACAGTTCAGATCACCCTCAGTTCACCACTCAAATCTGGCCTGTGTCTGTTTTTCAAGCTTGTTTTTCCCATTTCGGTGTTTACCTTGAATTGGCAGCAGGTGATGCTATCTCAGCTGCTCGCCCCAGAGGGGATGGAGCCAGACAGGAGCCAGGCAGAGGCTGGAGATGGAAGCCTGCCTCAGGGCACATGGGATGAGACCCACGCTGGCAGGATGTCAAGGTGGCAGCAGAGGTGGCAGCGATCCCAGCAGATCTTGCCTGCAGGGGCTTCAAGGACTGAAGTTGTGGATTGACTCAGGCACGGGTGGTGCAATGCACTATGGCCACCACAGAGACCGTGGCAGTGCTGGCAGCTGCTGTGTCTGCAGCTGAAGTGGCGGTCCAGACCCCAGGGTTGCCCAGCGGTGGCAACAGCTGAGTTCCATGTGAAGAGCAGGCTGCTGCTGATGGGATCCACAGACCCTGGGGAGAGAGCCAGAGACCCTCTGCATTCTCCTTTACAGAGGGTCTCATAGACCAGGCTGCCCCATCGTCATCTTGCTGGAAGTCTATTGAAAGTGAAATTCTGTATGACCCAATTTATGTAGTCATGGCTCCAAAATAAATTCTTGTCATTTATTTAAGTATTTATTTATTTTTCCCTTCCTGTCAAAAATTTGAAAACATTTCTTTTTGCTATTTCTGCAATAAATACTTCCCCCCTCAAATTAAGCCTTTTGAGTACTGTACACTGATAATAAGAATATTAACTTGAGGCTTTACTAAATTCTGGTGTGGCCATGTGCTCTTTGAGCTATGGCTACCTCCATATGTCCTAAGTTTTGCGCCCCCCCTACTTTGGGGAGGTGAATCTCCTCTCTCTCTCTCTCTCTCTCTCTCTAATTTACTTTCTAAATAAACAATATTTGAAAAAAAAAAGAATATTAACTTGAATTTCATCATGTTTTCCTTATAGATTTATAGTAAAATGGGCTCATGCTGGATTGCTTTGGATCTTCACTGATGTCCAGACCTCACTTCTTACCCTCACTGTTTCTGAAATGTGAATATTGCTATTTTTTTCTTCCTCTGACGCTTCTCCTGAAACTTTAAGTCTTCTTCAGATTGGCTATAGAACATGGAGAATGTACTTGCTGCCCTCAACAGTAATTTCCCTTAGGTATAGAATCTCATTCCTGGTATTTGAGCAATAATGAGGGATTTGGGTCACTCCTTTAGAATCCGTGGTGCAATATGTTTCACAGGAGGATGTAGAAAAAAGGGGTCTCACACCTAATTCTACCTAACAGTTGCAGTGAGAATAGAAATGTAGAAGTTAGAGTCTAGGGGAGAAACTCAATTTTAAATTTGGTAGTTTGCCTGCTGCAAAGGTAAACAGGGCATACATCTGAATGTAACCTTACCTTCTTGGATGTGCCCAGAAATGTATCTGAGAATATTAACGCATGCCTGGAACTCATGAAAGAAACTGCAATACGTTCATTTGACCATCTTGAAAGAGGTGAGGCTAAGTGGTAGGTGTTTGTTAAATATGTTTTTATATTTTCCCAGTGTTCATTAGATATATAATACATATGTATAAACATTAAGTACATACATTGATTTACCCTGAAGTAATTATGTGGTTGATTTGTAATCTTCTGCCTTTATGTAGAAAGACGCTTTTAGAGAGAAGGTGTTAGCTATTTTACATCTTAAAGAAAGGCACTAGGTGAGGGCTAATCCTGCATTTATTTTTTAGTTTTTTTGAGTCGGAGTCTCACTCTGTCACCCAGACTGGAGTGCGGTGGCTGCTCCCGGTCACCGCAGCCTCAACCTGCTGAGCTCCGGCTATCCTTCTGCCTCAGCCTTCCAAGTAGCTGGAATTACAGGTATGCGCTACCACGCCTGGCTGATTTTTTGATTTATTGTAGAGATGAGGTCTTGCTGCCCAGGTGGGTCTCGAACCTGTGGGCTCAGGCAGTTCACTCACCTCAGCCTCCCAAAGGCGTGGGATTACAGGCTGAACCACCGAGCCCGGTTCAATCCTGCATTTCTTAATAGCAAACTACTCACCAGAGAGTTGGAGGCAGAAACATATATAGAGATCAAATATCCTCAGTATGTACTTGACTCTCATTTGGAGTTATTCTCGTGTGATTATGAAATCCAGACTTGAAAGCAAGATTTTAAAAATAATTAGCTCTAAAAAAAATTGGTTTCAGTAACTGTTAACTTGTAACTTCTACTCTTTATGCTCTATTCTTTATATCAGTGAAAGCCTAATACTGTGGGCAAACATGAACTTAGCACACAGGGTAGGCTTGAGGTGATGAAAGAGAAGAAGACTGCTACAGATGTGGCAGGGTTTATCCAAACACATCTCATCACTGGTTTGCACTCAGGACCGAAAAACCAGCATCACTAACTACTTGTGGATCTCAATACACAAGGGTTATGGTGCTTCTCTGGGGGTGATGGAAATCCACTAGATTATTATTGTTCCTTGGTACAAGATAGTTTAATGTTTTCTAGTAGAATATCCCACGTAATACTATATATTATAATATATAATAGTTTTGAAAAAAGAGAGGAGAAAGAAGTTAAAGCAAAGTTTCTATCTGACACTACTCGAGTGCCACAGAAGGCCCTGGACAGCTACCAAAGTTGCTGAAATGGATCAAGATAGGCATCAAAATGCCTATCTGACTTTGCAATCTTTATCTAGCATTTTTTGGCCATCATAGTTCACATAGAAATTGATTATATATGAAAAGCACACTGGAATTAAAGAGATCAATATTTTGACATTCTTATATCATATGTGCTATTGCATACTAGATAGAAACCTCTGCTCTCAGGACAGATTGTGAGAAAGTTTGGGACAGATGTTACTTGATTTCTAAGGTGTGGCTGTTGCATACTGTACTAGACACCCAGCTGCTGGGTCAACAGGGAACCAAGCAGACATTGGGTGTGAACTTACTCATCTGAGAGGACTTCATCAGGGAAATTTCTCTGTGAACTAACCTTGGTAACAGCATCTGTCTCCTCCTCCCAAGGGACTGAAAATAGTAAGAGCACAGTCTGAATAGGTGTTAAAAACAATGGTTATACTACCGTAGAGGCTTTCATCATTGAATCCAACCACAAAAGCAGGCATCTTGGCAAGCTGAAAATCTTGGCCACGAACCCAGTGTAAATTTCAAAGCTTTCTTTCCATTGTATACACTCATTGCTTTAGAAAGAATTTATAATTTCCAAAGAGTTTTTCATGAGTGTTTCCTCATTTAATTTTTACAATAACCCATATAAAGTGAAAGTTATTATTTGGATTATTATATTAG
The DNA here is from genome assembly GCF_000164805.1 of Carlito syrichta. Lineage (NCBI taxonomy): Eukaryota > Metazoa > Chordata > Mammalia > Primates > Tarsiidae > Carlito > Carlito syrichta. The sequence continues at coordinate 36,683 of NW_007246811.1, read as the reverse complement.
TACATTATTTTAATGATATCTCAAATGTGTTTTTTTTTTCTTATATGAGTCATTTCAATAGGCAAACATTACTAAAATGTGTGACACCTGAGGTTAGCAGAGCAATGTCTTATCCACCTTGCCCCAAAGACGTCACCACCTTAATCCCTGGAAACTGTGAATATGTCAAAGTTTCATGGTAAAAGTGAGTTAAGCTTGTAGATGGAGTTAATATTGCTAATCAGATGTTAGTTCCTTAGGGAGTTTGTTGTACTGGATTATTCAAGTGGGATCACTGTAAATGCAAGGGATCTTTAAAGTGGAAAAGTGAGGCAGGAGAGTTCAGAGTGATGCTACAGGAGAAGAACTAGACTTGCCATTGTGAGCTTCGAAGATGAAGAAATGACACCTACAGCCAAAGAATGTGGTCAGCCTCTAGAAGCTGGCAAAGGCAAGAAAATACAAGGGGGTACTAAGAACAAACAAACAAACTCAAAATTATCTTTTGGAGGGTGGGCCCCTTGTAGTACAGGCTTCCCCTGCTAAGTAAAGTGCTCTAGGAAATCATTGACATCAGGGTACAAGTTAGTGTTGTTGTGAGAGGTTACATTCAGTTTCAGTGAAATTTGTTTGCGAGATTGTTTCAACACATTTTCCTGTTTCATGACGGGTGATTTACGAGCTCACCTGCCCACACTGCACTGAGTGTTCTGCAGTTTTTGACCAAAAGTGGCATGACCCCCGTGCCCCACCCACCCACACTATTTGCCCAATCTTTTTTTTTATTTTTTTTTGTCTCCCTAAATGAAAAACGTTCTCAAAGGGTAATGTTTTGCCGATGTGGAAGAGGTGAAACAAAAACAGCAGAAGTGCTAAAAGGCATAAAAATGGATGAGTACAAAAACTGTTTTGAGCAGTGGAAAAAGTGTCTGGATAGGTGTATAGCATCAAATGGAGAGTACTTAGAAGGTGACTGAAGTTTAAACATGTACGAATAACTGCACAATTTTTCATAAATAAATTCCCGATTTTGTTGGGTTCCCCCTTGTAGATTCTCCCCTAGTGTCCCCAGAGAGAAACTATTGCTACTGACACCTTGATTTTAGCTCAGTGAGACATTTATTGAACTTTCACAGAATTGTAGGACAATACCCTTCCTTCAAGCTATTAAACCAGAGAAACTTAAAAATTAGATTCTTCCACCCAAGTCAATGGTCCAGGCAATGAAAGTGTAATATTTTGATTGACAGCTGTAATATTTTAGATGGAAACATGTTTGAAATATAGTTTGCACTTTTTTTTTTTATCACATTAGAGTATATTGATTAATTTGACTTTCTTTAAAATTCTGAAACATAGTTATGTACACAAAGATTTGAGGCTTTAGTAATACAGATGAGCTCTTGAGGTAGGAAGACCTGTTGACCATTACCCCAAATGAGCCCCATTCATTATTCGTTTTTGGGGTTTTTTTTTGAGTTGGAGTATCACTCTGTCACCCAGGCTGGAGTGCAGTGGCTTGCACACAGTCACTGCAGCCTCGACCTGCTGGGCTCAGGTGATCCTTCTGCCTCAGCCTTCCAAGTAGATGGAACTACAGGCTTGCACCATCACACCTGGCTAATTTTTGGATTTATTGTAAAGATGAGGTCTTGCCAAGTTGCTCAGGCTGATCTCGAACAGGTGGGCTCAGGCAATCCTCTCACTCAACCTCCCAAAGTACTGGGATTATAGACATGAACCACTGCACCTGGCCCCGTTCGCTTTTTCTAAAAAAGGTCTTGAGTCTTTTTCCTTCTTGTTATTTCTTGCTATAACTATTTATAAGTTTCTACCAGTCGACTTCTAACACTACCTATAATCTGTTTATAACTAAATTTGCTAAAAAGTAGATTTTAAATTACATTTAGTTGAATTAAGAAAACATATTCTGATTGTCTCCGATATTTAAAAAAAAACACGCTCAGCTTTTCAGAGGATAGAACATAATAGGAATGCAATGCTTATCAGTATTTAAGAATATAGTTAATATTAACTAAGATCTTATGAGATAATTGGGACACTAATAAATGTATAGTTTCTGTAGGCTCATCTTTGTGTCTGACCTAAAGGAGAAAACACTGTATTTTAAATAAACAGACTTGCGGTGGGGCACAGAAAGTGCTTCTCTACTTCAGTCATAAGGTGCATAGATTTTATGGTTGGTATTCCCTCATCATCTCAAAAAATTTTTAATGTTAAAGATTATTCAGATGGGTTTTATGAGGTGGGTATTACCACAAATTGGTCAGAATAAAAGAGACATATTTGAGTTTAATTTTTCTTCACTCAAACCCTCCTTTACTAAGTTTATACATTCCACAAGTCTGTATAGCTCATTTACACATTACATTTGTGTTTAACAATGTCATACTTAATTCTTTTGAAATCCAGGCCAGGAAGAGTGCATTTCAAGCCTTGACTTTTTATGTTGCAAATACAAATCTTTGGTAGCAGGTTGCTAGGGGTTTAGGAAATTAGGCAAAAGAACATGGGCAGAGTTCATTGGATCTTGACTGCTCGGGAAAAAAGACCACATCCAACCCAGTATCATCTTTGCCAAAGGCAACATCTTTTCATGTAATTATTGGGTCATCTTTCCCTTCAGCAGTGTTTTAAGTTTTGTTCACAGCAAATGTAATATTCTAATACCTTATCCATAATTTCTATATCTTTGTAGGGTGTCTGTCTTTTTAAGTTTTTAAATTTTTTAAATTTAAATTTTTAAACTTTAAAAATGAATGACACTAACCTGAAAAAATTCTGAGGTTGTAATGAGAATAAAACCTAAACTTTGTAGGTGTGGAGAAGTCTCCTGTACAGACAAGTCATTTTAAACTGGATTCCTTAGAATTCTAAGGATTAGAAGTTATATCTCAATTAAATATAGTGTTTAACTCAAAACATTATTTTGCTGTCTCTATAACCACCATGTGTCTAAACAATGGTTAGTATTTTAGGGCATGAAAATAAGGCAAAATATTCTACAGTTTCCAGGTATCAAAAACAATGATATTAAACTTAGTTCTGACCTTCTTTGTTAAATATGGCCAAGTTAAGGTTTACAGAAATGAACATCTGCTTATGAATTCTCTAAAACTTATGTGAAGAGAAAAAACAAAAGGAGATATTGAGTATCATCCTTTCTCTATTTGAGATGGTCTAAGCATAAAAGGCTATTTGATTCTCTGGATTTATTTCAAGTGCTAATACTTAGAAATGAAGAATGGAAGGAAGAAAAATAAGAGAATATAAGCAGGGAGGAAGACAACCATTCTTGAATGACCAGCTGACATTTTGCATGAGAGGCAGTGTAATATGTATGCTAAGATATATATGTGAGAGAAAAACTTTGGAGCCAAACTTAGGTCTAAAGTCACGGTTCCATTTATAAGTGGTTTTGGTTATGTTATTTAACTTGATAACTTTGGTGAAGTGAGTTAATCTCTCTGTGCCTCAGTTTTTTCATCTGTAAGACCTAGATAATAACAGCATGCATTTCATATTGTGAAGATTCAATTAGTTATTATATGTAGGGTTCTATATGAGTTTTCTCTTACTACTATAGTAAATTACCACAAACAATGCTAATTTATTTTCTCAGTTTCTGTCAGTCAAAGTCTAGGTTCAGCATGGCCCAGTTGATTCTCTGCTCAGTCTCACAAGACCAAAGTGTAGGTGTTGGCAAGGCTGTGCTTCTCTCTGGAAGCTCTGAAGATGAAATCAACTTTCAAGTTCATTCAGAATGTTGGCAGAATTTGGTTCGCTTCCATGCAGTTGCATTATATATTACACCACCTCTTTTTACTTATTTATTTATTTATTTACTTACTTACTTACTTACTTACTTATTGGAGTCTCACTCTTCCAACCCAGGCTGGAGTGCAGTGCCTGAGAGTCACTGCAGCCTCGACCTGCTGGGTTTAGGCCATCCTTCCGCCTCAGCCTTCCAAGTGGCTGGTACTACAGGTGCACACCACCATGCCCAGCTAGTTTTTGTGATTTATTGTAGAGATGAGATCTCACCAAGTTGACCAGGTTGGTCTCAAACCCCCAGGCTAGACAAGCTTCTCGCCTCGGCCTCTCAAAGTGCTGGCATTACAGGCTGAGCCACTGCACCCAGCCTACGCTACCTCTTGTGCAAAATGTCAACAGATCACTCAAGAATCATTGTCTTCCTCCCTGATTTTCTTCTCTTATTTTTCTTCCTTCCATTCTTTACTTCTAAATATCAGCACTTAAATAAATTCAGAGAATCAAATAGACTTTAATGCTTATGGGTCTGCATGCTCTTGCTGGTTGTCTGCCAGAGGTCATTCCTAGATTCTAGAGTCTACTTGTATTCCTTGGCTAGTGCTTCTATCATTTTCAAAGCCAGCAATGGCAGGCCAAGTCTTTCTCATGTTTTGAATTTCTCTGACATCCTCTTCTGCACGGTACTTTCTTGAGCTCTCTCGTTCTTCTGCCTTCCTCTTCTGCTGTTATAGATTCATGTGATAATATTGGGCCCACCTAGATAATCCAGGCTACTTTCTCTATTTTAAAGTCATCTGATTAATAAATATAATTTCATCTGCAAGATCATTTCATAGTAGTAATTACTTTAGTGTTCGATTAGAGATCAATTCAACTCAATGGTGAATTAATTATTATTTAAGAGAAAGCTTTAATGGACCTTGTAGTTTTATTACAATAGGCCCCATTGCCTGATATGGAATTGGAGTAATTAAGATAAAGAACTGATTTTTCTACATTATAAAGTAGCCAAAATATTTTGTTTTCTCTCAGTTGACGGACAGAGGTGAGGAGACTAGACAAGAAAAAAAATCTTAAGATAGGGTGGTAGTGAAGGAAGTCCATGAGAAAACCATATGGCAGGGATGGCTAGGAAGCTTTAAGAAACGTGAGGACTGATTTGAAAATTTTAGTAATTACTAATTCTTTGTTTCCCCACATGATGAACTCTGAAACTTTCAGTCAAATGCATTGCTGAAAGCAATTTATATTAATGGTGCTTGGGAAAAGCAAGAGCAATGATAATGTCTGCAGGTGAGGCAGAGAAGGGATGAGTAGATTAAGATAGCATTTAGAGCAGCAGTCCCCAACCTTTTTTGTCATCAGGGACCAGTTTTGTGGAAGACAATTTTTCCACAGCAGAGGGCACGGGAGGTTTAGGTTATCAAAGGAGTGTGCAACCAAGATAACTTGCATGCACAGTTCATAACAGGATTTGCACTTCTGTGAGAAATCTAATGCCACTGCTGATCGGACAGAAGGCTGAGCTCTGTTCAATACTGCTCACCTCTTACTGTGCGAACCAGGAATTAAGGATCCCTGATTTAGAGGAAGCGATAATTCAGAGCTCATATCAACAGATGGATGCAATACCCAGCCACATCATCCCTCAGAAATATTGCAAAGGGCAGTAGACTTTTTGTGTCAATGAAATGGGGAATAAGGCAAAATATTTACCAAGCACTTACTCTATTTCAGGCTTGTTCCCAGACAGTGGAAATACTGCACAGAATGAGGTAGATCAGAGGCTGCTGTAACAAGGCTTATATTTTCATGGGAGGAGACAGACAAGAAATAAATAAGATAATTTAAGAGGGTGATAAGTGACACAAGTGAAGAAAATAAAGCAGAAAGATCAATAACATCTGACTGGAAAACTTTTTATTTCAGGTGATAAAGTAGAGTAGTGACATCTAAGTTGACATTTCAAGGACGATTGTGATAGTTTTAAAATATGTTCATAAATCTTTCTACGTTCTTCCCTCCAAAAGGTAGAACCTAATTTTCATTTCTCTGAGTGTGAGATGAACTTTTTAATGTGCTTACAACAAACAGAACATAGTGACAGTGTGTGGCTAGGTCAGCAAAGGCATCAAGGCTTCTCCTGTTTCTCTCTCTCTCTCTCTCTCTCTCTCTCTCATCCCTCATTCTGAGAGAAACTTAGCTGCTATTTTGTGAGGACTCTCAAACAACTCTGAGGAGAAGGTTTTGTGGTAAGAAACTAAGACCTCCTGCCAAAATTCAGCAAGGAACTGAAGACTCCACCAAAGTAGTTATGTGAGTGAGCTATCTTGGAAGCAGATCTTTCAGCACCAGTCAAGCTTCAGACACTTGCAGTCTGATATCTTGATTGCAACTTCATGAGGGAACCCAAGCCAGAGTCACTCAACTAAGTTGTTCTCAAACTTGTAAGCCCCACCTCCACCTAAATATGACTTAAAATTTGTTGTGTTAACCTACTTGGTTTTGGGACAATTTGTTACAGTAGTAGAAAAAAAATGATGGCTTAATACATGAATAAAAACAATTTCCAAGCACAAGGAAAAGAAAGCTCAGAGCCCCTGAGATGATTGCAAGTTTGGCAAATTTGAGAAGTTGAAAGAAAACCTGAAAAGTGGAAGAAAAGAGGGCAAGCCAGGCTGGGGAAAAAGGAAGGACTGTGGTAAAGGCTTTGGGTTTTATTCTAAGACAAGGAAGTAGAAGGAATTAAGGAGATAAATATGATAAAATAGAAAAACTTTCTTGACTACTGTGTAGAAAATAGACTAAGTGGAAGTGGGAAGACAGCAGAAGCAGATGGGAAGAAACTATCAGTAAGGAAGTTACATCAGCAGGGTGGACAGTTGACGTGGTAGCAGTGGAATTGGAGAGAAGGTGGTGGAATCGGGATATACTTTGCAAGCACAACATGTGTCTCAGTTATTAAAAGAAAGAGTTACGATATTATGTTGGATAAATACTCAGGTTATTCAAATAACTTCATAGGGGAGCTATAACCTGACATATATCACATTAACACACGGCAAAAGATCCTAAATGTTATACCAGAGGTAGACCCAGTGTGGAGATATGGAGCTTTCTAACCTTGGCAATATTTGAATGAAGACTGATTGCCTGATCTTAGTGTTAGAAGCGTGGGGAAAGCCCAATCCCCTTGTACATCCTTATGCAATCTCTTTGTATATCCTTTCTCCTACTGTCCTGAGTTCTGACCTCTGACTCTGGAGTGATCACCACTTAGGCAGGCCAGGCTGTGATGCAGCTCTGCTTCCTCTAGGCTCAGCCATTTATACCTATACCTTGTGAACTTTTCCAGGAAATCTTGGAAATTCGAGATGATGGTGTATCCATGAATCTTGACTTATAGAGATCCCAATGTTTAATTTATCCTGGGCTCAATGATTTGAAATGAAGCAACAGCAAGCTAAGACTATCTGAAAAAGAGATAGAGGATACCATTCAGTTAAGCAAATATACTTGATGTGCTGAATTTTAATTTATTTGTGAGTTTTTAATTATTTGAATTTGTGGAAAGGATCCAGTACTGAGATAATGCTACAAGATTATTTGACCCAGACAACTGGTTATGAATATTGGATGCCAAGATTTCCTAATTAAAGTGACTTTTCTTTTTAGCAAATGTTGACAATATATCATTCAAATATGATTTTATTTTTATAGGAATACCTGTGGATGAAGCTTGATTGTTTCTTTACGCCAAAAGCTCTTTACATTTAGGCAGAAATTCCTTGAGTTCTATATGAAGTCAAGACTTCCTGTTTATATTTCATTGAACATCACAAGAAATCTCTAGCGTAATAAAGAATGTGTCTGAGGCAGATGAACCATCCCTTTTCTCACTGTATTAAGGATGAGAACACGAAACCAGTTGGTATAATTCATAATTTTTATACATTAAAAATATTTGACCTAATAGCCAAACAAACAGCTTTTTTTAAACCTCTAAAAATGATGATAATAGAAAGTGGTCATAAGAAATAAAACTTGGGCATCTCTTCTCAATCTCTTCCAAATAGACTTTGGACTGATTTTTTTTTTAAACATAAACAAAATCAAATCTTTTGCCCCATAGCAGTACTCGTAAGCAAATTGACATTCACGGAGAGTGCTTTGCTGTGCTCTGAGAATTTTAGATAAGTAATTAACTCGGTGAAGTAAGTCAGCATACATATGGAAAATAATAACCAATGACTAGAAGGCAATTCAAACATTGAGAGCCCTGTTGATGGAGTGGCTTCTAATCCTCTTGACCAGAAAATTTTGACTTTGGATGCACATTAGAATCACCTGGCTAGCTTTGGAATATGCTGAATCCTGGGCCGTTCCCCCAGATGATTAAAGCTGAATCTTTAGGGGAAGGACCCAGTAATCATTGTTTTTGAGGCTCTCCAAGTGATCTTGAAGCACAGCCAGGATTAAACCACTGCTGCGTGACAAATGATTTTTTACCTTCAGGCACATTGGGGTGGATTTCCAACTCTCTAGGTGAGAAGGTCATTCTGTAAAGGGTATAAGGAAGTTGACATGGTTCACTGCTTATTGTCAGTAAGCAGGGGTGTACCATGAGATTACTTGGCAGAACTGAACAATTCACCACCACCTGGACAACACTGTTTTCTCAATAAGTCGAAATGCTTCTTAACTAAAAAGAAGGAAGGACACTATCCTTAGAAAGACAAAGAATAAATAATTACTTACCTTTTCCATCAGGTGCCAAGACACCTATGAAACAGGGTAAATGGATGAATAGACACCAGTTAGGAACTTGGCTGCCATACAAACTCCAGGGTTTCTATAAACCAGCAATCATGGGACACTAGGAGGAGAATGGGTTTGTTTCTAAAAGGTTGGGGGACTCTAGTACAAACAGGAAGACTATCTCACCCCATATCCCAACACACACACTTACACCCACACCCACACATTCATTCTCCTGTTTACATCTGAAGAAATTCATATGGATAAGAGATAAAAGTCTCTTTCAAAGGAGTACTTGAAAAGTATTTGGTGAGGAAGGTAACAATTGAACTCCATTTTCTGTATTTTTGCAGCAAATTATATTATATTAATTGAATACATACAGATTGATCTAAACAAATGAACAAAGGAATATTAATCCCCCACAACCAGCAATGATTACATCTTTGGCCTCTGTTCTCTAACTACCCAATATCTTTCAAAGTTATTTTCTAAAGAGCACAGGTTAACAGAAGATTTTGAGTGTCTGAAATTGGTAAACATCTGGGAATCCAGGTGCTCGACATTTAAATTCTCTGACACAGAAGGGTTCCTTCATTATATAAAGCTGTCACATTATTATTTCACCTAGAGATACCATCATTATCATATTCATTTGAGTGACAAAATGCCAAATTCATGCCCATCAATTTTCTGCTGTGTCTTTCCAAATCAAAGAGCTTTTTCTTTTAAAATCTATCAAATTAGTGTGGTAGGCTCAGGCAGCAGAGAGTAAGTTTCAGTAATGATATTCAAAAATGATATTCCATCCAGTTCATGCATTAAATCTAGTATTGCCAAGATTTAGCCATTTAAGCTTGAATTGTTCTGAATTTCATTATACGATGAAGGCAAATATTTAAGTGTGGAAGTTTTCATCACAAAAAAATAATAAGAAAAGATAATAAAAACTATTTAGAGAAGAATTATAAAAAGAAATATTCTTATTGTACTGATCTGCTAATATGGATAATTTCAATCTCTTTGAATGCATTAAAATGTTGGATTTTCATGTATTTAAAAATCATGTTTTGTCTGCATACATGACAAGTATAATTACTTGAAATTACATGAAAAATGGTTATAGGTTTTGGAAATTCTCTAATAATTTAATAAATGATTTGAGGAGAAAACAAAGGAAGCAAATTGAAAGGCAAGATACTTTAGTCGTTAGGGTCTTGGGGTCTAGATTCAAATAACATCAGTTTAAATCTTAGTTCAGCCACTTATACAAGAACTTGACAAGTTACTTAGCCATTCAAAGTCTTACTTGAATGTCCTCTAACTCAAAACATTTGATATAAGGGGAGTAGACAGGGTGTCTAGCACATAAATGTTCAACACTGAGTGGCTATTATTAGTAGTAAGAAATACTGTATATTATGGTATATATTCTATTTTATTGTATGATATTACATTGCTATATTATAAAGTAACTTTATTTCTAGTTATAAGATGGATAGGTTAGAGGGATGAATAGGAAAAGGTATCTAGATTTCAGCCAACATTTGATAGATACTTTAATAATATTTATGTGAATAAACCAAAATCTGTGGGACAATAGTTCAGCATGGTGAACTTATAAATGGATGATTAACTCCTAGATAATCAGTTACCATGGATGAAATCGAAGTTGCTAAACATGATGTGCTTCAGATCAACTAAGGGCATCGTTCAACCACTTGTCCAGACATACAGGTAGAAACCTCTTGAACTACTGAGATACTTCCATTCCTTCACTGCTCCTCTTCTTTAGCCTCGCTCAAAAGGTTTTTTTTGGTTGCATCTGTTCAAAATGTCTTTAAACTCTTCTTCCTCACTTGCCTCTCTTGTCTCAGTCTCCATTCTTCTCCCATTCTCCCACCCAAGTAATCTCATGTTTCTGGCTGAAGAGCTCTCTTACATTCCTAACACAGTTGCCTTCTCAGCATTCTCTTCAGTTTATAGAAAGTTTTCATCTTTCCCCCGTTATACAAGACAACTGAAAAAAAACTCCTAGCACAAGAATAAATTAGTTAAACCATATTTTGAGCAGTTTTCACTGAATTTCAAGATTAATGATTATCTGTTTCTTAGTTAAATGTTTCATATTCCATTAAACCCTCTGATTTCACTCAAATCTAGCAGAGCAAGCCACATATGTGGGGAAGTCATGTATATGATAACGATTCTATAACTCTTTGTGAGTCATCCTAGTGACATGTATTACACCAATATAAAAACAAATGCAGTAAGCTATTGCTATTTATTCAAGAAGAGATTGCAAGAGCAACGAAGACTAAGGTAGATGGTGTGGGAGATAAAAGCCTGGCTTTTAGGGTCAGAGTACACCATTCAAATGTGGTCTCTGTGGAGTCCTTGGGAAAACTATTCACTCTTTTTATTAGACAGGCTGTGAAAGCATCCCTGTAAAATGCTTAGGATAGTACTTATATTTTCAGAGTTCTATGACTGGTAGATCAAAGTAATGATCTTGTTCTGTGACTTGGGATTGATTGTTTGTTTGTGTTTGTGTTTATGTGTATGCTTTAATTTCCCCTTCAAAGTTGATTGCCAGAGAAATTGCAAAGAAAAGATGAAACGGCAGAGGAGGCAGATATTTTAAAGAGGTATGTATAAGGGTTTACAAAATCTGATTGCTATTGTAATGGCTGTCTGAAATTTTCCATTAATAGATTATATTGATTCATTTAGTATTATGCCTGCTGTTCCACGCAACCGAGGTGCTGCAGTGAATAAAACAAAGTTTTTTCCTGGCTCACCTCTAAGGGGAGGGAGATGAGCAATAAATAAAGCAGTAAATATGCAAGTAGCAAATGTAATAGAGAAAAATGAAGTTGGTTGGAAGACATGGGGAGTGTGGAATATATTTTCATCATCATTGTTATTTTTTTGTAAGACTGTGGATTTCCTGCCTGGCTGACCTTCATTAGTATCATAAGAGGATCAGATTTACTTGCAAATAACTGGATATCTCAATACAATCAGCTGGGATGAGGCTAAGATAAAGCTGAGGCTATCAGGTGGGGTGCACTGCAGAAACCATAGTCCTTTGCATAAGGAAATTCTGGGACCAAAGCACTGTACTGATGTAATGTAAAGGAGCACTAAAGAGTAGTATCAAAAGGAGAGAACTAGAAAAGAATTTGATCGTGAAGTTTTTTCAGTATGAAGACCTGGAAAAACAGAATAAAGGAAAAGTACCTTAAAGTCAGTATTTTGATAAGTACTTAAGAATTGTATTTGTTAATTTCGTTTAAAAAATTCCTGAATGTTACACAGAGTGATTTAATGAAGTCTTATTGTTAAGGTATGCCTTAGTCCATTTTCTGTTGCTTAAAACAGAATACTTGAACCTGGAAATTATATAAAGAAAACAAATATATTTCTTATAGTTATGAAGCCTAGGGAGATAAAGGTTGAGGAGCTACATCTGGTGTGAGCCTTCTTGCTGGTAGAGACTCTTTATAAGGTTTCAAGGTAGCACAGGGAATTATATGATAAGGGGGGCTGAGTGTGCAAATGTGATAGCTCAGGTCTCTCTTCCTCTTTTTATAGAGCCACCAGTTCCATTTTCATGACGACCTATTATCCTATTAATGCTTTAATTTATTAACTCATAAATGAATTAATCTATTCATGATGGCAGAGTCCTTATGATCCAACCACCTCTTAAAGGCCCCACCCCTCAATACTGCCACTTTGGGGATTAAGTTTCAATATAAGTTTTATAGGAGACATTCAAATCATAGCATTCTCTTCATGGTCCCCCAAACTCATGCTTTTCTCACATACAAATACATTCATTCCATCCTCACAGCCACAAAGTTTTAACTCGTTCAAGCACCAACTCAAAAATTCAAAGTCCAGAGTCTCATCTGTGAGCCTCTGAAATCAAAACTGGTTTTCTACTTTCAAGATATATTAGTGGTGTATAGACATCAAGTAGACATTCCCATTCAAAAATGAGAAATAGGTCAAAAGACAGGGATAACATGCCCCAAGGTAGTCTAAAATCCAGCAGAGAAGACACTACATCCTAAAGCTGGAGAATAATCTCTTTTGACTTTATGTGCTACCTGCTGGACATATTGGGGTGGAGGTTGAGGTTTCAGGGCCTCAGAAAGCCCACTCCTATGGCTTTGCTGGGTGCAGCCTATGGGGTTGGTCCTATGAGTCAAAATTCAATGCCTGAAGCTTTCACAGGCAAGATGTTGCATGCTGCAGGTCACTGCACAGTTCTGGGGTCCCATTGGTGGTCCTGATCCCATGACTCCACTAGGTATTGTCTTGTTGGGGATTCTTTATGGCAGTTCCAATCTTATATTAGTGTTTGGCATTGCTCTAGTAGGAGAACTCTGCAGTGTTCTCTGCAACAAATCTCTGCCTGGGTTTCCATGCTTTCCACAATATTCTTTGAAATCTAGATGTAGGCTTCCAAGCCTCCAAAGCCCTTGCTTTCTGCAAACTGACAGAATTTGCATCATGTGGGCACTGCCAATGTTTATGACTTGGATCTTTTGGAGCTGCACCTGGGGCATCTGGAGGCATGGCTGGGATGGCTACAGAGTGCCGTGCTGGAGTTCAGTGAATAAAGTCTCAAGACCACTCTAGCAGCGAACTCACTGAAAATACCCCAGACCCCGTTTCCTGAAATCATTCTACTCTCCTAAACCTCTGGGTCTATGATGAGAGGGACAGCCTAATAGGTTTCTAAAATGTCTATGGACTCTTTCTTCTATGTCTTGAGGAACAGCACCAGGTTCCCTCTGTCCATGCTAATCTCTTTAGCAAATGGTCACTGGGTAACTCTTGGTTTTCTCTACTGAACATACTTTTTTACTATTTACATAACTAGGCTGAGATTCCTTCCTGTTCAGATTCCTTTTTAATTATAAATTCTGTCTCTAAAGTATTTATTTGCTCCCAAATCTCAGCATAAGTGACCAAAAGTAACCATGCAACTTCTTTTATATTTTGCTTAGAATTTTCATTTTTGCCAGGTAACTTAACTCTCATGTTTGGCCTTCCACAAAGCCCTTGGGCATGACCACAGTTTAGCCAAGATTTTTGTCAATTTTTAACAATAATGACCTTTATACCAGGTTTCAATACCTTGTTACTCAGTTTTTTCTAAAACCTCCTCGAAATGTTTTTTTGGTCATATTTCTATCAGCATTCTGGTCACGATCACGTAGCAAATCTCTAAGAAGTTTCCAATTTTTCCTAGTTTTATTCTCTTGTCTTCTAAGCTCTCACCATAATCTAGGTCTTTTGTAGTCTGATCCTTTAAATTCTTCCAATCTCTGCCCATTGCTCAGTTCCAAAACCGCTTTCACATTTCAGGTATGTATCATCAGCAACACCCCACTTTTGGTACCAATTTTATATCTTGGCCCATTTTTCTGTTGCTTATAATAAAATACCTGAAACGATGTAATGTATTAAAAAAGGAATTTATTTCTTACAGTTATGGAAGCTCAGAAGTCCATGGTCAAGTTTCCTTATCTGCTCAGAACCTTCGTGCTTTTGTAGAGAATACCAAGGAGGCTTTGGGTATTACATGACAAAGGCATCATAACATGCTAGCTCAAGTCTTTCTATCTTTTCTCATAAAGTCACAAATTCTACTTTCATGATAACTCATTAATCCATTAACTCCCCAATCCATTAATCCTTAAATGAATTAATCCATTCATGAGGACAAAGCCCTTATGAGTCAATCACTTTTTAAAGACTCTACCATTCAATGCTGGGACATTGGGGATCAAGTTTCAATATGACAAATCATAGCAAGATGTCCAATGAGGAGGAACAGGGAGAAAAGCAGTGAAGATGTCTGTGAAAAGAGAATTTCAAGCAGAGGGAAGAGCAAGTGCAATGGCTCAGGTGCCAGTACACACTTGGATTGTTTGATGAACATCAAAAAGATCCACAAAGATGATGCAGTCAGAGAACTAGAGGTTGGGAGCTGAACAGAACATGCAGGATCCTTAGATCAACTTAAAGAGTTTTGGTTTGCATTCTGTGTTAAAGTGGAAAGCCAATGGAGAATTTTTGAGTGGAGAAGTGATGTGACCTGACTGATGTTTTAGAAGTGTCACTCCAGCTACTCTGTAAGACAATAAACTGAAGGGAGTTGGAGATAGGGACAAAGTGGAAACAGGGAGCCTCTTAGGCGTAGTTGCAAGAATCCAGGCAGAGTTGAAGGTCACTTGAACCAGCATAAATGCTCTAGAGGTGGTGAAAAGTGGTCAGATTCTGGATAGAGTTTGAAGGTAGAGCTGACAGGATTTACTGATGGATCAGTTCGTGATAGATTTCAAGCGTTGTTTTGTATGTTAGTACACTGTTTCATTTAACACTCCCAATATGGGTGAGAAGTTGTGTGGCACTTGCCTCCTAAGAGGAAGAACTGATGATATGAGACACTGTGGGTTCAAGGTCTAACTGCCTCAACAGGGTAGGGATGGGGCATCAAAATTGTGTGCTGTTATTTTTAGCTGCCTCCTCCTTTAAGGAGTCTTTCTCTCTCTCTCTAGGAATTCTTTTAAATTCATACAACTATTTAAAGTCCAAACAAACATCTTAGTTCAATTCACAGTGTCTTCCTATTATATATCCTTTTCATTATACTTTGAGGAATTTCCCAGACTTCTTAAACAGTGGCTTCATTGTATCTGGGGAGAAAATTTATACTTCTTAAGATGACTCACTGGCCTTTTCTTAATTTGGTGATAGATAATTTCTTCAGTTTCATCTCTTGCTGGAATCACCAACTGTACTAGATACCTGTACCAAATGCACGTGCGCATACACACACACACACACACACACACACACACACACACACACTTACACACTCATTTATTAATTTTTTATACTCACAAAATTATCTTAACCATTAGGTATAGTTTCCAGGTTCATATAACAACTCAAGTGCATATTTTCTGATCTGGAAAAATAAAGAGAACAAAAATATAGCAGTGGACCAAAACAGAAACTACCAATTAGTCCTCACAGAAAACAGTTATTAAAACCTCATCTATTCCAAAGATGTCCTTTTTGGTTTTGCCTTTAACTTCTCAGTATAAAAGAACTTTTGCTTTTTATTTTTAAAACATCTCTGGAACAAGGCTGGTGGAGGAAGAGGGTGTGAAGGAGCATGAAGACAGGGAGATTTTTAAGCTGGCACGTTATTTCCTTAAGTATAATTAGAATTTAAACAGCATGATGCCGATTTCTCTTCTCATTCTCATGGTTGAGGAATAATGAAAATTAACTGCATCTTTACTGAGATCAAACATAAAATGATTCTAGCTTGGTACCTTGTAAAATCAAGTTAATTTTCATCCCTGAGTTAAACAGGCCCTCAAAGGACTGTGGATGAAAACTCAAATACGATCTTTGGCAATTTTGTTCACTTTAGGCCCTATTTGTGCTTTTATAAAACCAGGCACAGTATGGGAGGGGTAATTGTGTAGTCTCCAGACAACCTTTCAGCGCTCCCTGTGATTCTGAAGCTCTGGCGCACCTGTGACAATAGCCCCAGAAATCTGCTTTCACGTCTGGATTTTGGCATGCAGGATACCTTTCTCCTTGAGCCGTCATGACAGCAATATAAAGCAATTTGATAGGATTGTTTTTATCAGGAATTAGGCTGTAATGTATTTTAGTATTCTCAACCATGGAGAGCAGGAGAGTGTCCCAGCTCCTAGTTGTTATTACCTATGTGTAGGACTCTCCAGGTTTCATTTCCTCTTCTGTAAAATGAGTCTGAGTGGTTGGCTTGAAGTTACACAGAAATGTTACACACAGTTCTCTATTTGATTCATAAGGACAATTAAATTGATTCTGTTGGTCTAGTACTCTGTTTTTGTTGGTCTGTGCATATATAAGTCACTTCTGAAAAAACTAGCAAATCTTACATTAGGATCAATCAATGAAATGGTTTTCAATCTCAGTGGTTCTATAATAATGTTTTAAAAGGAAAATATAACTGTGACCTTCTGGTAGAAATCCAATATAGCACTAATTTCCAAATATACAAAATAAATTGATTGGGAGGTGTGGTAGGTCAATTATTATAAATAAGAAGAAACTATTTCTTACTCTACAGTCATTCTTTGTTGTAGGTTCCATTTATTTATTTCCGTGAGTTATAACAACCTCACAAAAATATAAATATTCCTGAGTAAACTAATATATTACATTATTACCAACTACAGTAAATTGCATTGATGTTCAAAAAATATTTACCTGCTGGGCTAGGCGTGTGGCATGCTTGGGACTTATAGTAGGAGGAATGTAATTCCCTGTCCCTGATTTTGGGCTCAGCTGTATGTCTTGCTTTGGCCAGAAAGAGGTTAGGACACTTGAAATGTGATTGCATGATCAACCTTGATCTCTTACATTGCCATCTTTTCTCAAGGAAGCTACTATCCCTTTTGTCTGGGCTCCAGAATGACATGAGAGAAGAAAAACAAACCTCAAGCAGCAATGCATTCTAGTTTAGGCCAGTTAATCTTTAGCTGACCTGTATACATGTGAGTGTCTGCTGTTTATATGTTTCTAGGTAGTTTATTATGCAGTAATAGCTAACTAATACAGCAGCAGACACTTACTGATGAAAGGTCCTATATCACTCATTATCTCATTTAATTTTTACCTCAAGCCTCTGGACTAGTTATTATTATACAAATTTTAAAAGAAAATATAGTTAATGTCAGAACAAAAATATGATCCCAACTTTTTATGACTTCAAAGCCAATGTTCTTCAAGTATTTTAAGAGTATGATTTTGGAATAAAATTGTTTATTAAAATTGATAGGTAGTTTGGAAGTGGCTGGCCTCAGTTTCCATGGTTAGCCTTTTCCCATCCTTTGGCTTTCAGAAAGGTCTATATGACTACCTTAAAGTAGCCTTCTTTCCATTATTTTCTCTCTTACTTTCTTTTGTGTTTCTTCAGAGCATTACAACTGTTTGTAATTATTTAGTTGTTTTCTATATTTTTCCCTCACCAAAAGCAATTCCATCTGGGTAAGGGAATGTTTGTCTCACTTAGCATTGAATCCTAACCATCTAACACAGTGTATGGCACATAGGAGGTACTCAATACATTTTGTAGAATGAATACATAAACAGCTGAGTGAGTAGGACTGGGATGGAAATAACAGGCTGGTGAGTGGGGATTACAAACCTATTCTGGGCATTGCAGAAGGGAACCTTGCATAGCTAGAGCTAGAGTCAAATTTTTAAGAAGCCACAGGACATGAGGGAGGCTGTAGATTTAACAGGGAGAGTGTCAGAAGTGAAATTTGTCCACCTCATAACTCCACAAGGGAAACCTCTCAAAAATAGAATTATTTTTTGGAGGATGGGGCTCTTGTAGCATGGGCTTCGCCCAATTGGTAAGTGTTCTAGGAAACCATCAGCATCAGTGTACCAGCTAGTGTCATTGTGAGAGGATGCTTTCAGCTTCAGTTAATTTTTTTGGAGATTCTTTCAATGTGTGTGCTTATTTCATGATGGGTGATTTATGAGTGCATCTGCCCACACCACACTGAGTGTTCAGCAGTTTTTCACCAAAAATAGCATGATCCCTGTGCCCCACTCTCCCTATTAAGCTGATCTCACTCCAAGCAGTTTTTCTTTTGTTTCTCCAGATGAAAAAGTCCTTAAAGGGAAACATTTTGCTGATGTGGAAGAGGTGAAACAAAAAAATGGCAGAAACACTAAAAGGCATCAAATTGATAGGTTCAAAAATTATTTTGAGCAGTGAAAAAGGTGTCTCAATACGTGTGCTGCATCAAGTGGAGAGTATTTTAAAGGTTACTTAAGTTTTAACATTTAAGAATAAATACACAATTTTTATAAATAAATTCTGGGTTTTTTGGAGTCCCTCCTCATACATGGAGCTTGCTCAGGGTACTCAGGAGTCTTTTTTCCTTGAGAAACATCAAACCAAAATATGTACTTTAGAAAACATACACCAGTACGGGTATGGTGCCTTTTAAATTTGAAATGTATCTTATTTTTAGGGTTAGAAAAACAAAGGTTGTAACAAAAAGGAAAAATCAGACAGTAACCCATGTAAAGGGAGCGAGGGAGTAACATCAAATAAGGCCTCCAGTGAGTTGTCTTCTTTGGCTGCTGCATTCACACATTATCCTGATGAGTCTTTGGAGGGATGGTCAGATTGGAGGCTAGAACACTGGTGAGTCTCACTAATGAATTTCCATGGGGGAAGAAATGATAAATATATCACATGGGTATCAATAAGTGAAGTATACTAGGTTCTGAGAGTTAATTTATGCTCGAGTAGTACAATAGGCTTAGGATAGACTTCTAAGTTTGTGCGATGATATAAAAATAGATACTCAAGTATTATATTTTAAACAAAACCTTTCTTCTATTACCTAGACGTGCAAGTCATGAATGGCTCTGTCCAGTGTTTTGTAGGTATGATTTGTAAGGGTGCTAAGAACGATAGTTTATTCCCGTTTTTCTCCCCAGGAGGCAAATCGATATTTCTTGGATCAACTAATTTGTTGATTGGTTCAACAAATATTATTGACCATCAACTATGTTAGACACTAAAATATATGATGGTGACTAGAGAAACATATTCCTGAATTTATGGAAGAGCATTAGATTATCCACAGAGAAAACATCTGAGAGTGACTTAACAACTGCAGTAATATGACACAACTTAAGAACAGAGTAAGACAGTTTTAAAATAAATAAAGAAGAACAAAAACTAATATGTTAGGGTCTGCTTGTAGCTGTTTCTAAGCATAGAAAATACATAATATGACACATTAATTTACCAGTTTCTTACCTTGATTTAACCATTTCATTCTTTTAGCAATAACCTTAGAAAGTTGGTACTGTTATCATTCTCACTTTACAGATGAAGAAATGATACATGAGTTGAGGAAAACACCATTGTCACTTATCTAGTAAATGAAAGCTCAAGGAATTTGACCCAGGAAAACTGGCCTCACCTTCTATGCTACCAAGGTATGAATTAACTGAATCCTTAGAAACAGTACTACTACTATCTGTGAGAACTCCCAGTACTTTTTAAGTACAACAGACACAACCATCCCTCAATCCCTTTACACATTTCATGGTGAATCCCATGAAATGAATGCCTTGTCCTCTTTGCCTGGCACATCTCTTAAGATTTATTCCAGATACACTGCTTCCAGAAAGCCTCCTTGGTCTTTCCCATTCTGGATTAATGCGCTTTTTCTACCTTCTAGTCACTCCTTGTGCTTATGTCATTTACCTTCAACATAATGTTGTTATTGCATATTTGTTTGTCTCTTTCCCAGAATATGTGCAACTTGAAGGCAGAAATTCTGTCTTTGTGCTAGTTACAAACAAGTTTCTTAATAAAGACCAGTTGTGAGGAGTATATGAAATACTGCACTTCAGGGTACAATAAATGATTTGCTTTTGGAAAGATTCTCTATTTTTATCTCTCCAACTTGATTTCATAACACTCTCTGCATCATCTAATAATCTTTACATCTAATAAGCTTTATTCAATCTGGTCTCAGTAGGGGAGCCCTCTGGTCTCTGGTCCTCCTGCAGGCCTTTCCACATGGTAGATTTCCTACCAGGAGAGCTCCCTAGTCCTGATCTGTTCATAGGTGTTCTTTGCCTCTTTTAGACTTCAGGCAGGTCTGGTCTGACTTTTTATATTGGCTTCACCTTGCTATCATCTTTTAGTGCAACTTTGTTTCTTGTATGTTGTGTCAGGAAAATCTATTAAGATACTAATTTTTGTTTCCTTTTTGCGAGTATAGATGAATTCAAATAACGAGAGCCACTGTATCTTATTATTTTTATTTTTCCCTTCCAGGTTTTTGGAAGACTTGCTTTTAAGGAGGCGATTATGGAGGGAAAAAAAGACAGGGGATGCCTATGAGGCTGGAGGGAGGATAGAAGAAAACATTTCCAAAATCCAGGGAAACATAGAAGAGTGTGAGTCCGGAGGCCGTGGCCCTTATTCTAATTTCCTGGCAGTATTTCAGGCAAAGTTCAGAGTTCCAATGTACAGGGCTCTCTATTGTGCCCCTAAGAATGATGGACCCTTGGAACTAGACTCATTGCTTCAGCCAAGTCCCAGTCTGATATGGAGGCAGAAGACCAGAAGACTTAGCTGGGCCTCCATCCAACTGCTCTAGGTGCACACCCGCCTGAGGACAAGGTTAATATCTTAAGATTTCCAAACAATTAAGATTTTGCTGCAAAATGTTGTTTTTTGAAATGACTGAGAAAATACTGATTTTAAAACATAAGATGTTTTGATCACGAAATCTAAGATCATCCCAAATTGAAGTTGAACTTGACTTGCTCCTCTTTCCTCTGCAGGTGGCCTTCAGTTGCGTTTGCCTTTACCTTTAGTATATCTTTGGTCATCTTATTAGATACTCCATCTCCCAAACACGTATCACATACCATGATATCCAGACGTCCAAGGAAGAGAACCCAAAAGCCAGGTGAGTAGTGGGTGAGGAAGAGCCACACCTGTACTTTGGGGACTGTGAACTGAACAAGTCTTACATGTCTAAACAATAGCCCTGGCCCCCCAAGCTGTCACAAATAAGGAAAGTAGACAGTATTTTGGAGCACATAGCAAGTGTGCCAAATCTGGTTGGGAGTATAGGGAAGGCTTCTCAGAGAAGGCAGCATTTTAGCTTGAGTCAAAAAGATGAACTGGAATTGGTCAGGAGCATAGTGAGAATGTGAATGGAGTTTTGTTTAGGGACTGGTTTAATGGTACAATTTCTCATCTCTTTTCATTATGCACTTATCAAGGCTTTATTATATTCCATAATCTATATGAACAGTTGGTTGTAGAAAGATAAAGAATAAGGATTTTCATTCTCTTCAAGAAGTCATGCTTAGATAGGGAATGTATAATGTTTAAGACAAAAAGGGGATAAACGTAGGCAACTATTTGGTTGTGTTTATTTCTCCTGAATTTGTCAGTTGGTCCCAGTGTCACCTGTTTGGGTGCTCTGTTCTTTACAAGTCATTGCAGCATTGACAGGTTCAAGTGCTAAGATACTACTTTGAGTACAGTGTTATAAGCCGAATCTCTAACTGTGTGGATGACTGTGTGCCGAATGGCCTTGGAAGTTCTGCAGTTGGCCACAAGGGAAACATGAAGGGAGCTTTGATGGAAGACCATAATTTCAACTGTGCTATAAGTAAACACAACTCTAGGAACATGGCTTTTCATCAGTGGAATTGGTAGATTTATCTGCTCGGAGAAGGAAATCTAAATCTGCACTTTTGTTGATGATCATTAACATTGGTAGCAGAAGTTGGATCTATATCTGTGAGGAGCTGATAAGAAAACACAAAACACCTATCTCTGATTTTCTTATGATGGGTCTACAAAATCTTTTTTTGCTTCATGGAAAGTTTTAACTGGTCTCCTAGGGCACTCTGGTTGGGGGAAGGAAAATTATGCTTCCCCCCATGTTTTAGAAATGATGCAAAGGTAAGAATCTGGAGCTGGGACAAATGCTACTATTTATTTGCTTTCCTTTTCATTGTGTTGATGATGGTGGGATTAGAATCAGGATAGAATTTAGGTGTAGGGAGAGGAAAGGCATTTTTCAAAATTTACAAATTCCTAGTTAAAATAAAATGGCCTTTTAGCACACTCTGAAGAAACCCGTTGTAAAAGAAAACAAATCATTTGTTTTCCTTTCATTTCTGGCATTGTAAATGAATATCGCCTTTAGGAAAAATTGTATATGGAGACTCACAGAATTCATTGATCCATTCATTCAATGTGACAGGAGCGAAAATGATTCTACCAAAAACAAGACAGTGTGAGTTGATTGTATTTTTTAATGCTCATAAAGAATTTTTTTTTCCAGTGCCAGCTTGGTTGTATCTATTGACAAATATTTTTAATAGATAGAAGCCCTCATTTAAGCCCTCATTTTGTTTTTGCTTAAAGCAACTGAATGAAAAGCAATATGAAAGGAGGTTAGAATAAAGATAGAAGAAATAAGACCCCACTTTGAATGAACATATCCTGCTTTTACTGTAACTGGAGAGCACATGTCAGTGTGATTTTTTCAGGATCTGGCATTTACTAAGGAGGCATTTAATTTGAAAATAAATACCAGAAAGACAAAAAATATACAGAAGAAATATGAAAGCAACATATATATGTATGGATACTTTCAGACAATAGATGTAGAAATAATGACAAAAATTTAGACCTCTCAACTGGCTAGGGAATTCACCATTGATTTCCCTGATGCTTTGGGCAAGGTGTTCACTTATAAATAGACATACACAAACAACTGCCCAGTATAAAAATACCAATAAATAAATAACAGTTAATAATTGTTGACTTTGGAACTAAAATTGTAATTTATGATAGATAAGATCATAGACAATGTTAAGTTCTGGCCAGCTGTTAAGTGATTATATCTTTAAATGTTAAGTTCTGGCCAACTGTTAAGTGATTATATCTTTAAAACTAGTTTTTTGTTTTTTGTTTTTTTTTTTTAATAGGTCCAGGGCTTTTTAATTGAACTATTGAAAAATGACTCCTTAAAGACATTTGTCATGGTAGGGTGACCATGAATTCAGGTTTTTAGTGAGTAAACACAGAATATGCCTGCTGTCCCAGCATAAATATTAAAGGACCTTGCTTAACTCTCAGAAGTGTCCCAATCTGGATGAAAATTAAATCTATTCATGGGTCATCATGACTCTTACGAAGCTGTCTTGATTTGAGGAAAGTGGATCATTTTACATGCTGGTTATGTTGTATTTATTGAACAAAAACTATCAAATCACTAAGCAAGTGACATTTATTTTGTGATTTCTAGTTGCTGGATAATATACTTTGCAAGATTAGATCATTTAATTTTTACAACAACCTTACAGGGTAGATCCTCTTATCATTGCCTATATATATATATATATCAAGAAATGGAAGCATTGAGTACTTAAATGACTTGCCTATGGTCACATGTATGTTATGTGCTGAATCTAATGTCAGACAGAGACATTTTGATTCCAGAGCCTATTTTGTTCTGTGAACAAAAATCTTACATTATAGATGAGGAAGTATGACATAAGCACATGAAATAGACACAATGGGATAATTAATAAGGGACTAAATGACTTGTATTGCTTATTTCCCAGTGTTTTTCCATCTGTGGAATACAAAGTTATTGCAAATAGTTTTAAAAGTTATATAAGATATAAAATATTGTCTGTTGGATGAACAAATAAACTTTATATCTCTTTTGCTTATACTTTTGTGATTAGCAAATTATGTCTTGAATCAAAAGAGTATAGAATTCAAAATAATTTCTTTTCTCAAACCAGAGATATTTTTCTTGAAACCTCACTACTTTCAAGTTTAGGTATAGCCAGGGGCAAGGAAGAAATCAGCAAATTTATAAAAGCTGGATAAAAGAATTGTCAAACAGCAGCAAGAGTGTAGTTGAGGTTGGCAAGAACTGAGCAAATGTATATATTATTCTCTATAAGGATGCAAGCCTGACCAAGCAGATATATGATCTTACCATAGCACTCGGGGCTAGAACGTAAAAGTAACAAGGCTGTTGATGTGTTATTAGGGGTTGGAATATCCACGGCATATCAAGAGTGGTGAGTATGTGATAGTGGTGAGAACAGCATTGGGGGGCCAACCAAAGGGTGCTAGATGATCTAAAAGAAAAAAAATGACTGAAGGATGAGAGGGTTGCCAAGCAGACTCACAAAGTATGAATGGATATTACGGAAAAACTATGTAATGACAGCCCAGGTTGGGGAAGCGTATAATTCAGAATGCTGGAAGTGAAGCTATGACTGCCATGGTAGGATCTGACATTTAGCTGGGGTGGCAAATGGCTGTTGTGGAATGGAGAGGGGTAACTCCATTCTGAACAGAGGAAGTAAGAATGGTTACTTCAGTGGTATACTGGAGGATTAAATGGATTATGCCTATGTGTTCAACACAGTATCAGGCCCATAGTAAATGCTTAATAGGTGATAAACAGACACTACTGAAGAATGTGACACATGTTAATAACCAGATGCTAGATTACCATGTGTAATGATTAATATATGTACCAATTTATGGGCTAAGTGATGCCTAGATACGTGGTAAAACATTATTTCTCTGTGTGTCTGTGAGGGTGGTTGCTTTGGGATTGATGGACTGAATAAAGAAGATCCACCTTCACCAGGGTGGGCAGGTACAATCTAACCCATTGGGGGCCTGAATAGAACAAAAGGACAGAGGAAGGGCAAACTCCCTTTCTTCTTGAGAAGCTGGAACATCCATCTTCTCCTGCCCTTAGACATAGAGTTCCTGGTTCGTAAGCCTTTGAACTCCAGTACTTACACTAGTGTTCCCTTACTCACCTCTTCCACTACCATGTCTGGTCTCTAACTAAATTACACCACCAGCTTTTCTCATTCTCCATCTTTTCAGTTTCAGCATATCATGGGGCTTCTGAGGCCCCTTAATAATGTGAGACAATTTCCATTATAAATCTTCTCTTATATATCTCTCTATATATAGAGATCTATATCTTGATTCCATTGAGGACCCTGACTAACAGAGATTTTGGTAGAAAGAGTGATTTAAAAATACTAAGAGTTTAAAAATGAGCTTTCTGAATTAGTTTTGGGGTTCCTGGAATTGACTCTTTGATTACATTGGATTTGAAGATACTAATGATTCTATTTCCAGTAACCAAGAGAGCACTGATAGTTTATAATGAAAACTGTTTACAGATTACACAAAATACTTGCATTGTCTATTCTTAATAAGCTGCATATAAGAAGAAAGGAGCTAAGTAACTCTGTATATGATACTTCTCAATACTTGGGAAACATAAGGAATATAGTGACATTGGTTGGTTACTCCTAATGTCACCAGACAAAGTAACAAAAGAAAAGGATAAGTAAGCACAAGGATACAAATTTCCAGCTTAAGAACCACATAAATGACTTAGGAGCTTCTAGGTGTTCCCTGAGGGAAAGTCTTATTTTCTGTAGCTGCAAGGCTGAAATTGATGAAAATAAAATGGAGGATCTCATCTTTCAGTTGGCTAAATTACAGCACAAGTTAAACTCCCAGCCTCAGAGTGTCTGCCATTAAGCTGGGTACATTAATTGGTAAAGCATGGGATCCTGTAAGTTAGGATGAAAAAGGGTAGGAAGACCAGAAGAAGCTGGGGACATCGAAATCCTAAGTTTTGATGAGTCTTTTTTTGCCAGTGGAAGAGGTGTCACCATTCCCAGCGAAAGTGACTTCCTGAACTTCAGTGGCATTGGCTTTTTTACCTCTATCTGAGAGAATTAACCCTGCATTGTCTAAGAAAATGATAATGGCCCCCCTAAGGCAGTTGTCATGCAAGATAATGCTGACTCTCCTCAGGACCCACATTTACCAGCTTTCTTTTTCTTAAAATTCTGTAACTAACTCAAGTGCAAGAAAGCCCCTAAAGGTGAGATACGAAGTGTGACCCATGAGGAGGTACACTGTACTTCAAACAAACTAATTGATTTTCCTAATTTATGCAAGCAGAAATCCAGAGAACATGTGTCAGAATAGATAATAAAGATGTGTTACAATGGCAGAAAGAACATAAAGCTGAATTTACCGATAAGGACTAACTAAGCAGAGATTCTGCATTTAATATTACAGTTTGGGGAGTTAGAAAGTACTCTAACAGGTTGTTTGTTTGTTTGGTTGGCTAAAACATGATTCAAAATATGGTCTACCATGAGCAAATTAGAAATGTCTGATCTTCCTTGACTTAATGTAGAGAAAGGGATTCAAAGACTTAGGGGATTGGAATGCCAGAGTAAATTTGTCAGGTAAGACCGACTCACAAAACCTGGGATGATCCAGAAGACATACCTTCCACCAATACTTTGTGAGATAAGTTTGTGAGGGGAGCTCCAGCATTCTTGAAGAGCACCATGATGACTCCTTTCTGTAGGCTAGACATTACAGTAGGAATTGCCATCACTCAATGAGAAATCTTAAATGAAATGAATATAATTGGATCCTGGTGTGGCAGGGGCCAAGTGGTGACAATGAACTGTCAAGGGCAAGGTAGATATAGTATTGTAATGGATAGCAGTGTCAAATCAGCAACCAGAATAATCTGACTTGTGCAGACCCATGGAGCTTACAAGTTAATCATGGTGTTCTTAGAAGTAAAATAGGTAGGATGACTATTAATTTCTTAATTAGCTTGATTTAACTCAAATTATAAAAACAGTCACAGCCTGTCACTCAATTCCTAGACTAAAGTGAGTTTACAAACCCAAACCTCGTGAATAAAAGTCTCCTTGAGGAAGGTCCCTGGTACACTACAGAAATGTATGCTATTAATCTTTCTCTCAACCTTCCCTCAAAGAGATTTGGGGCCTTTTACCAGGAACACTGTGAATTGGGGAAAAGGAAATAATTAGACCTTCTGGGGACTGCTGGATACTGGTTCTGAACTAACATTGATTCTAGGAGACCCCAAATGTTACTGTGACCCTTTAGTCAATGTAAAGGCTTGTGGAGATTAGGCTATCCATACAATTTTAGCTTAGGTCTATCTCACAGTAAACCCATCTTATGGTTATTTTCCAAGTTTCATAATACACCATTGAAATAGACGTATTCAGCAGTTGGCAGAATCCCCACGTTGATTTCCTCACTCATGGAATGAGGACTATTATGGCGGGAAGGCCAAGTGGAAGTTATTAGAACTGTATTTATCTTTAAAAAAAGAAAGAAAGAAAAATACAATACAATACAATTAAATTAAAAATAGGTCAAAAGCAACATTGCATCCCTGGAGGTATTATAGAAATTAGTGCCACCATCACAAACTTGAAAGATGGAGTGGAAATTTCCACTCCATCCCTGTTGAACTCTCCTATTTGACCTATACAGAACATAAGACAGATGAATCTTGGAGAATGACAGTAGATTAACACAAGCTTAAACAAGCGGTGACTTCAATTGCAGTACTACCCCAAATGTGGTTTCATTGTTTGAGCAAATTATCCTCTGATAATGGATCTGCAGTTATTTATTTAGCAAAATGGCTGTTCTCCATCCCTGGCTATTAAGACCCACCATAAGCAGCTTGCTTTCAGCTGGTAAAGCCAGCAATGCCTCTACATTGCCCTACCTCTGTAATATATCAGCTCTTCAGACCTATGTCATAATTTAGTCTGTAGCAATGTTGACCTCTTTTCCTTTGCACAAAATGTCACACTGGTTCATTACATTGATGGCAGAACTCTAATTGGACCTAGCAAATATTCTAGACATTAATAAAACATTTGCATGTCAAAGGGTGGGGAATAAATCCAACTAAAATTCAGAGTCCTGCTACTTCAGTGGAATTTCTAGAAATCCAGCCCCTGGAGCTTGTTAAAATAGGTAAAAGAAAAATAGTTGCATATGGAACTTCCTACAACCAAGAAACAGGCACAATGCCTAGTAAGTCTATTTGAATTTTGGAGGTATCATTTGCCTCATTTAGGTGTGTTGTTCTGGCCTATTTACTGAGTGACCCGAAAAACTTCTAGTTTTGAGTGAGGCCCAGAACAAGAAAAGGTTCTGCGACAGGTTCAGGCTGCTGTGCAAGCTTTTCTGCCAGTTGGACCATAGATTCAGCAGATTCCATGCTGCTTGAAGTGCCAGTGGTCAACAGGAATGCTGTCTGGAACTTTTGGAGGACTCCCATATGCAAGTTGGAATGCAGGCCTTTAGGATTTTGGAGAAAAATCTCTGCCATCTTCTCCAAATAACTATTCTCCTCTTGGGAGACAGCAAGCAGGAGACAGTAGATGGTTGCAGTGACCAGGAAAGGGGAATTTAAACAAATTGTTGGTTGAAAAGGAGAAGAAAGCCCCCCCGCCCCAAAGCAGTCACAAATTCTTTGGGAAGTTTGCTTCTTTCTTTTCTGCCATGGTTGTAATTCACTCTCTTTGACTGGTTGGTATAACACATTCATCCCTTTCAGCCAAGTTTCATTTGTGTTGAATTATGTATTTTAAAAGATAAACAGCGGGAGCATCTACAATTAGTTTTAGGAACAAATAAATGAAGTGATTTTTGTTCATTTATATTCTTTATTGTTTTCTGGATGTTTGTGATAATCTTCTACTCTGGTTTTCCATGTTCTTAATTATTGTCGTCAGAATTATGAAAGAACTTTCATATCATAGATGTTGGCAGTAAACTCATCTGTGACTTCAGAAAAGGAAGTTCTGATCTGAAGACAAATGAATGTTTACAAAAGCAGAATAGATACTGCATTTATAGAGAGAACGGCATGCGTAATGTTCGGGGCAGGTTCAGGGCATTTGATGTAAGGAATGGTTTCCATTCTGATTCCATCAAAAACATTAATTATTCTCTCCTTGCATTTTGTCTGCTACTACAGCACAAACGTTGCTCCTTTAACTCGATTTTTGAGGATTTAGAAAGGACACACTCCTGATCTGAATTGCTTTCCTTAGTGACATAAGCAGGTTTTATTTCAGCAGCCTGGAGGTGAAACCTGTCAACACTCAGCAAGACGTAGAGCATCCCTACTATGTGGTCACCCTTGTGTTAGATTCTCTCTAGTAGCCTAGAATGGAATTAAGGAAGTAAAGCCTACACATAGGAAATAGTAAGAGAATAACGAAGGCCAAACTGGGTAGAGATGATTCTCATTGCAATAGTAATTCAGAGAAAGGAAAAAACCAAATAGCCAATGGTTTTTAAATTATTATTATCAATTACTATCATTATAACAGCAGTGACTAGCACTTATTGAGCATTAGGTGCCCACCATATGACAGGTAATGGGCAAAGCACTTTGTGTGCCTTTGCTGATTTAATCCCCAGAGCAACCCTTTTATGATTCCTACTTACAACAAGAGAACAGTGTACTCTTATGATTCCCATTTTGTAAAAGAGGATACAAAGTCTTATAGTGGTTATATAATTTAACC
This sequence comes from Carlito syrichta, assembly GCF_000164805.1. Classification (NCBI taxonomy): domain Eukaryota; kingdom Metazoa; phylum Chordata; class Mammalia; order Primates; family Tarsiidae; genus Carlito; species Carlito syrichta. The sequence continues at coordinate 7,085 of NW_007246811.1, read as the reverse complement.
ATGTTCACAGAGCTAGCAGTGCTAGAATCCACAGTTGGATGCAAGTTTGTCTGACCCCAAACCAGTACACACATTATCAAATGATGTATTGTCTTAGCTTTGTAACAGGATACAGTACATGAAATCCATTTTAGAAAATATATGTGAATTTCAACAGACAAGGGAGAAGGGGGGGCATTTCAATAGGAAAAATTGCAAATACTCATGCTTGGAAACAGGAAAGAATGTGATGTCTGTGAGGAACAGTGAAAAGGGTCATGTCTAGTGAAGGAAGTTTGTTCCTTGGAGAAGCCTAAAGGCTGGGGAGGTTCACTTTGCATAGCTGTGTGCTATGAATCGGCACAAATTAAAGTGATGAGCAGAAAGCTGAGTCAAACATGTGACAAGTGGTATTATTTAAAAATTAGACTATTAGATAGCAAATCTTACATCAAATTAGATGGCCAAGCAGCTCAGGTACACAAGAGACAGAGAAATGGAACATGAATAGGCAGGGGAGGTCATGCATTCATTCACACCTTTCTTTCGTTTGTTCACAGTACTGTTCCTGATTCAAAATAGTACATGAAGCATTGTGAGAATTATAAACTTGGAAAAGGTGAGATTCCCTCAAGTAGTTTGCAAGAGTGACTTGAGCTGGGGATAGAATATATGAGAATCATGAGAAAGTTGAAAGGAAGATTGCTGAAGGACTATTTAAACATTTTGAGTGGATTGAAAGCTCAAACTAATACTGTATTCATTTACTGATTTAATAACTCTTTTTATACATATCCCAGGCTAAGTGTTGAGGGAAAATTGAGGTTTCTCCTAAAACTTAGATGTGGTAAAGGATAGACATTAATAAAATGAGTTCACAGATGGATGCAAAATTACAAAGTCAAGGGTATCTTCCCCAAGAAAATAAATTGAGATTGAGGAAACAACAGAAGTTAATTAGACATAGAAGGAAGTGAATATAATTATCATTGCAGGCGGAGGAAAGAGCATACAGGAATGCTATTTGGGGGTAGAAGCATGATGTCTATAAAGAACCAAAAAAAGACTAGAGTCACTGAAGCACAGGAGTAATGGCGACCTTAATGTATGACGAAGCTGGAGAGGGAGCTGGGGGAAGATCTAGCAAAGATTTGTAGTCCATTAGGAAGCTGTGCCTTTACCTTAAAGGCAAGGGAAAGTTAGTGGAGAGGGACGGAGGGCAGTGATGGATCAGATTTGGAACCATTTAGAAAAAGGATTGGAAGACAGTAAGAGTGGATTCAGAAAGATTAGGTGGGAGGCAAAAGGTAATGGTAGTTTAAACAATGATGTTGATAGTGTTGATAGGGTGGAGATGGAAAGGAAAAAATCAAAACACACTTAGGAGATAAAATCAGAAAGACTTGGTAATGAGTTAGAGATAGTGGTGAGAAAGAGGAAGATGCCAAGGAAAACACATAGATGTTACCTGTCCAATTGAATAAATGATGATATGTTCTCTGAAGGAACAACGTTATGGAGTACAGATTATGGGTTTAGATGCGGTACTTTGGTTTTTTAAAATAATTTTAAAGATGTAGGGAACAATTTAGGATTAGGTATATAAGTGGTCATTGCACAGGTGAGGTTTTGGTCTCCCATTTGTCCTCACTTCACCTGGTTTGGGATCAGGTACACTTATTAATGTTATGTGTCTCCCCTAGCAGAAGCTGAAATTTGATGTTGGTGATCTCCTATTCTTAAATTATGTGAAAGCAACATGATTGTTTCTTAATTATAAATGATAATGAGACATGTGGGTATGTTTATTATGATCTTTATAAACTATCTTTTTCTGAACTATAGTAGAGGTATATTAGGGTAATGAAAACTCAGGTAGAAAGTTTACCCTGTATGCCAAGACCCTAAGAGAATTGCTAAGAAAAAGCAACCACCACTCCTGTTCAATATAGTACTGGAAGTCTCCACCAGATCAATTAGGCAAGAGAAAAAAAATAAAAGGCATTAAAATCAGATAGGAGAAAGTTAAACTATTTCAGTTCATTCCTGACATTATGTAACTAGCAAATCCTAAAGCTTCCTCCAAAGGACTCCCAGTTGATAAACAACTTCAGTAAAATTTCAGGATACAAAATCAACATACAAAAGTCAATAGTATTTCTATACAGCAATAAAACCCAAGCCAAGAAACCAAATCAAGAGCTTGATCCAATTTACAGTACACACACACATACACACACACACACACACACACACACACACACACACACACACACATTTTTTAGTTGGAGTCTCACTCTGTTGCCCAGGCTGGAGTGCAGTGACATGCTTACAGCCACCGCAGCCTCAACCCGCTGGGCTCAGGCGATCCCTCCCCCTCAACCCTCCAAGTAGCTGAAACTATAGTCACACGCCACCATGCCCGGCTAATTTTTTGATTTATTGTAGAGATGAGGTCTCACCAAGTTGCCCAGGCTGGTCTCTAACCCATGGGCTCAGTCAATCCTCTTGCCTCTGCCTCCCAAAGTGCTGGGATTATAGGTGTGTGTCACCCATCGTGCCCAGCCGAAAGTTTATATTTTTATGTAATTAAACTTAATAATGTTTTACTCACAATTTTATTAAAGACACAGACTGGTCCCAAACTCCTAGGCTTAAGTGATCCTCCCACCACAGCCTTTCGAGTAGATGGGTCTATAAGCATGTGTCACTATACCCAACTACTCATAATCTTTTCTTTTTTTTTTTTTTGAATTGGAGTCTCACTCTGCCGCCCAGACTGGAGTGCAGTGGCCACTCCCGGTCACCGCAGCCTCGACCTG
>NW_007246811.1:1663-4264 GCF_000164805.1 Carlito syrichta | reverse complement strand
ACACACACACACACACACACACACACACACACACACACACACACACAATTACCTAGGAATATTCAACTAGAATGTGAAAGATCTCTACAAAGAGAACTGGTAAACACTGATGAAAGAAATTATAGGTGACACAAGCAAATAGAAGAACATCTCATGTTCATGGATCAGAAGAATTAATATCATGAAAATGACCGCACCTTCCAAAGCAAGGTACAGATTAGTGCAATCCCTATCAAAATATCAACATCTTTTTTCCCCTCTGAATCTCTTACATTTTGATGGTCACCTCTCTAGTAATTAACATCGTTTTTCACAGAACTAGAAAAACCAATCCTAAGGTTTATATGGAACCAAAAAAGAGCCCAAATAGCAAAAAAGCAATACTAAACAAAAACAACAAATGCAGAGGCATCACATTATCTGACTTCAAATTATACAACAAGGCTATAGTAACTAAAACAGCATGATACCATTACATAATTAGACAGGTAAATCAGTGGAACAGAATAGAGAACCCAGAAATAAAGCCACATAACTACAACCAGCTAATTTTCGACAAGCTGACAAAAGTACATACTGGGGACAGGACACTCTATTCAATAAACAATGCTGGAAAAATTAGCTAGCCATGTGCAGAAGAACAAAATCAGATTCCTACCTCTCACCATATAAAAAAGGTTACTCCAGATGAATAGAACGCTTAAACATAATACCTGAAATTATAAAAATCCTGGAAGAAAACCTCAGAAAAACTTTTCTGGACATTGGTATAGGCAAAAAGTATATGACAAAGACCCTTAAAGCAAACGTGACAGAAACAACAAAATTGCCAACGTAACTTAATTAAACTAAAAAACTTCTGCACAGCAAAAGCAATAGTCAACAGAGTAAACAGAAAACCTACAGAATAGGAGAAAATATTTGCAAATTATTCCTCAGACAAAAACTAATAACCAGAATGTGCAAAGAACTCAAATAACTCAACATGAAAGTAAAGGAAGTGTGGTCTTGGTATACAGATAGACAAATTCATCAGGGGGACAAAATATACATCTGGGTATATGTGGAAATTCAGTGTATAAATGATGAAAGTAGTACTTCAAGTAAGTGAGGGCAAAATGGGGTATTTAATAAATGATGCTGGATTAACTGCTGATGAATGAAAATAATATCTAAAGTAAAACCCTTACTTCTTTCTTTATGTCAAAGTGTATTTTATATTTATCATTTATCAAAACATGTAAAATATAGAATAAAATACAATGAAAATTTCTTTTCAGGGTACGGTACATACATATGTAACAGAACATCCCCCAAATTCTCACTATATAAAATAGCAAATGTGGCTGGGCATGGTGGCTCACTCATGTAACCCCAACACTTTGGGAGACTGAGGTAAGAGGATTGCTTGAGTCTGGAAGTTCAAGACCAGCCTGGACAACATCGTAAGAATTAATCTCTAGGATGGGGCAAGATGGCGACGGCATAGTTGAACTGGTGAGATTCTCTGAACGTGAGTTCCCAAAAAGGCTATTACTTCTCTACCCCCATCCCCCAGCCCACCACCAACTGTGCTGGGGTCAGGCCCGGGAACTTCAGTCCCACGCAAGGCCAGATATTGCACCCCCCCGCACTGCTGCCGTTTTACTAGTGTGTGGAAGTCTTCGGTCCCAGCCCCCTCCAGATCCCTCCCCGGCTGCATTGTCTCCAGCCCGGGCACCCGGCACCAAGCCGCCAATCACACAGGGAGGCTCTGTGTGCCCGCCCCTCAGAGACACCGGTCCCATTCCTGGATGAAGTACTCTGTAGGGTCCCAGCACCACTCTCGCCACTTACAGCCTGCCCTTTGGAACTTTGGAGCTCTGGAACTCCGGGTCCACCCTGGCTGAGGCACTCAGCGTGAGACCCCAAGCCGGAGGACCCAGACAAGTGGAGAAAAACAGATCTGCTTAAACTGCCTCACCATTCTCCAGGCAGAGACTTCCATTGCCCCGCCCACCTATCAACAAACTTTACCTCATTTCCTAAGGCCAGATATTGCAGCGTGCGGGAAAGTTTTGGGTCCCTGCTCCCACCGGCTCTCTCCCTGGCTGCATTGTCTCCAGCCCAGCACCCAACACCACTGGTCACACAGGGAGGCTCTGGGCGCCCGCCCCTCAGAGACACCGGTCCCATTCCTGGCTGAAGTACCCTGTGGGGGGCCCAGAGCCACTCTCGTCGCCCACTCCCTGCCCTTTGGAGCTTTGGAGCTCTGGAACTCCGGGCCCACCTAGGCTGAGGCACTCAGTGCAAGACCCCAAGCTGGGGGACCCAGACAAGTGGAGAAAAACAGATCTGGGTAAACTACCTTGCTATTCTCCAGGCAGAGACTTCCATTGCCCCACCCACCTATCAACAAACTTTACCTCAGTTCCTAAGGCAACAGCGCAAAACAGGAGACAAAGCCCCACCCCTATGCTGCAATGAAAAACAAGAAGGAGAGGCTGGAATCAGAGATCACAGAAGTGACTCTGGTCTGATCGCTTATTTTGACTTATGATTTTATCATTGAAACTGTTGGTCTAGATTACGTTTGGTGTTTAACTTCTGACTTATACTGTT
>NW_007246811.1:0-1290 GCF_000164805.1 Carlito syrichta | reverse complement strand
CCTGTCTCTGTGTAGCTATCAGTACTCCTTAGGGAATCTTTCTTACGTGTCTTTCTTCACTTCTTCCCGGCCCTGTGACTCTTTCTCACCTGATAGCTGGTATGTATATCTGTATCCCTCTCGCACTTCTCTCTTTCGCTTATTTTGACTTATGATTTTATCATTGTAACTGTTGGTTTAGATCACATTTGTTGTTTACCTTCTGACTTACACTGTTTCTCGATTTTATTGGCCTGTCTCTGTGTAGCTATCAGTACTCTTTAGGGAATCTTTCTTACATGTCTTTCTTCACCTCTTCCCAGCCCTGTGTCTCGTTCTCACCTGATAGTTGGTATGTTTATCTGTTTTCCCTCTCGCACTTCTCTCTTTCTAACTCCCTATTGACCCCCCCTTCCTCCATTATTTTCCTCTTCTATATGCCCCCTTTTTAAATCTAGGGACCAAGACTGCATACTGCTGAACAGACAGACTGTAAAGCAGAAGGAAAAGTGAACAAAGCCAGAAGACTCTCATAAGGAAGAACAAGTCATTGCAGAAGAGAAATAAAAGCAACCCCACCTTCCCTCAAAAACAGAATTGAAGAGGGGGAGGGAAAGGGGGAGAAGGAGAAAAATCTACAGAAATGAAGAAAAACAAAGAAAAGTATGGTTCTATCTCAGATGCCTGGGAGAGCAGACACTGAGAAATCTGACTTTGGAATGCAAACAATGAAAAGTCCCCGGAATGAAGGGTCTCAAACTGCAAATGTAGATATCAAAACAATAATGGAGAGATTAAAAAGAATTGAGGAGACACAAGAAGAAACTAGGAAGGAGCTGATATCTGAGATAACAGTAATAAAGAATACTGTGAATGAAATAAATAACAAATTGATAAGCATGGAAAGCAGAATTACCCAAGCAGAAGAAAGAATCTCAGAGCTTGAGGACCAAAATATAGAAATAACCCAAACTCTTAAAAACACAGAAAATAAGCTCAAAAAGACAGAACAAAACCTTGAAGAGATGAGTGACTACCTCAAGAGGCCTAACCTAAGAATAATCGGACTCCCTGAGGCAGAAAGAGAAACAGAGACCACATTGGAACAAACTTTCCACAAGATCATTCAAGAAAATTTCCCTTATATGATCAGTGATACAAAAATTCAAACACAAGAGATTCAGAGAACCCCCGCAAGACAACAAATGAGAAGACCAACTCTAGACACATAATAATTTACCTAAATAAAGTAGGCACAAAAAAAAAAAAAACCCTAAAGGCAGCAAGAGAAAAAGGCCAGATCACCTACCG
>NW_007246810.1:0-12487 GCF_000164805.1 Carlito syrichta | reverse complement strand
GCTAGATAATTAAGTCAGCTAGCCAGCTAACTAGCCAGTTAGCTAACTAGTTAATTTAGCCTGCTAGAGAACTAGATAGCTTGTTTGCTAGCTAGTTATGTCATCTACATAGCCAGCTAGCTATTCATCTAGCTAGTTAAGTCAGGTAGCAAACCAGCTAGTTACTTGGCTAACTAGTCGGCTAGCAACTCAGCTAGCTGGTTACCTAACTAGTGGGCTCGCTAACTTTCACTAAATATTTGGCTCGCTTGCCTGCCAATCGGTCAGCAAACTAGTTGACTCGCTTGGCAGTCAACAAGTCAAATAACTTGACTCGCTCACAGGCAAACAGGTCAGCAAACTAGTTAGTTTGCTAGCCAGCTGACCAGTTAAGTCAGCTCATAGGTCGGCTCATTCACTGGCTGAATAGTTAAGGCAGTTCACTTGTCAGCTCACTCATCAGCCTACTAGTTAAGTCGGCTCACTGGTCAGCTCACTCATGAGTCAACTAGTTAAGTCTGATCAATCAGTTCATTCGCCTGCTGACTAAATTCAGCTGACCAATCATCTCACACGCTAGCCGACTAGTTAAGTCAGCTGACCATTCGACTCACCTATCTGCTGACTAGTTAAGTCAGCTGACCAATTGGCTCACTCACCAGTGAAGTAGTTAATTCAGCTGACCAGTTGGGTCATTCGTGGGTCGACTAGTTAAGTTAGCTAACTTGCCGGCTCACTTGCTGGCTGACTAGTTAAGTCAGCAAACCTGTCGGCCAACTAGCCATGCAACAAGATCAGTTAGCTAACCAATAGGCAGAGTAGTGGATCAAATATTAGTCGACAATTTATGTCAGCTAACTAGTCAGCCAACTAGTTATGTCAGCCAACTAATCGGCCAACTAATTGGACGACTAGTTAGGTCAGCAAATTAGTCAGCCAACTAGTTAACCAAACTAACTAGTAGGCCAACTTGTCAGTCAACTAGCTAACCCAGCTAAATAGTTGGCCGACTATTCGGCCAACTTTTTATGCCAGCAAATAAGTCGGCTGAGTAGACAGCCAACATATTAAACCATCTAAATAGTTGGTCAACTCATCAGCCAACAAGTTAAGTCACCTAGTTAACTTGTGAACCGCATAGCTAACTCAGCTAGTTATCTCGTTTACCGAGTAGTTAAAACAGCCAACTCGTTAACCAACTTGGTTAAGTCTGCTAGCTATCTCGTTAGCCTACTAGTTATGTCAGTTAGCTAAGTCACTTAGCTAAACAGCTAGCTAGATATTCAGCTAGCTAAAGCAGATAGCTCACTTGTTAGCTAACTATTTAATTCAGCTCCATAAGTCTGCTTCCTAGTTAGCTAATTAATTAAGTCAGCAAGCTATTCACCTAGTTAAATAGTTAGCTAGCTAATTTTTGTAGTCAATTTTCTAGCTAACTAGCTCAGTCTGCCAGTTAAGTCAGCAAGTTAAATCAGTTTTCTAATTTTGTCAGCTGGTTAAGACAGCTAGCTAGCTAATTAACTAACGGGTTAAATTAGCAGGTTGAGTCAGGTAGTTTGTTAGTTAACTAATGTATTAAGTCAGCTGGTTGAGTCAGCTAGCTAGTAAGTTAGGAAATTGGTTGAGTCAGCTGGTTGTGTAGGCTAGTTAGCTAGTTAGCTAACGAGTTAAGTCAGCTGGATGAGTCAGCTAGTAGCTAAGGAGTTATGTACGATAATTAAGTCACCTAACTACCACATTAGATAATGAGTAAGCTAACTAGTTTGCAAGCTGTTTAAGTTAGTTAGCTAGCTATGCAGTTAACTATTATGTCAGCTGGCTAGCTAGGTAGCTAGCTAGTTAGCTAACTATTTAAGTCAGCTGGCTAGCTAGCTAGCAAGCTAGTTAAGTCAGCTTGCTAGCCAGGTGGCTAGTTAGGAAGCGAGCTAGTTAAATCAGTTGGCTAACCAGCTGGCTATCTGGATAATTCAGCTAGTTAAAAGAGCTGGCAAGCCAACTGACAAGGTAGGTAGCTAGCTAGTTAAGTCAGCTAGATAGCTACCTGGGTAACTAGTGACATCAGTGAGTTAAGTCATCTGGCTAGCAAACTGGCTGGCAGGGTAATTCAGCTAGTTTAGACAGCTGTCTACCCAACTGGATAGTTAGGTAGCTAGCTAGATAAGTCAGCTTGCTACCCAGCAGGCTAGCAGTTTAAGTCACCTAGTTATGTCAACTGGTTAACCTGCTGGCTAAGTATGTAGCTAGTTAGTTAAATGAACTGTCTATCCAGCTTGCTAGCTTAAGTCAGCTAGGTAAATCAGCTGGTTAGCCAACTGTTTAAATAGGGAGCCAGGTAGTTAAATCAGCTGGCTAGGCAGCTGACTAGCTGTTTAAGTCAGCTAGTTAAGTCAGCTGTCAACCAGTTGGGTAACTAGTTAAGACAGCACATTAAGTCAGTTGGGTATCCAGCTGGTTAGCTAGTTAAAAAGCTAGTCAAGTCAGATGGCTATCCATCAGGCTAGGTAGTTATATCAGCTAGTTAAATCAGCTGACTAGCTAGGAAGCTAGCTATATAAAGTCAGTTAGTTACATCAGCTAGCTAGATAGTTAAGTCAGCTAGGTAAGTCAGCTGGATAGCTAGATAGCTAGCTATTTAGCTATCAAGTTGAGCCAGCTAGTTAATACAGCTGGCTAGCTAGGTAGCTAGTTGGTTAATTCAGCTAGTTAAGTCAGCTTGCTAGCTAGTTAAGACAGTGATTTAACTCAGCTGGCTAGACAGCTGTGTAGCTGTGTAGTCAGCTAATTAAGTCATCCGGCTAGCCAGTTAGCTAGCTCCTTAAATAACCTTGTTAAGTCAGCTCACTAGCATGCTGGTTAGCTAGGTAGCTAGGTAGTTAAGACAGCTGGCAAGACAGCAGTCTATGTAGGTAGCTAGCTAGTTAAATCAGCTGGCTATTCAGATGACTATCTAGGTAGCTAGTTTATTAAGCCAGAGTGCTAGACAACTGGTTACCTGATTAACTAGTTAAGTCAGATGGCTAGCCAGCTGGCTGGCTAGGTAGTAAGCTAATTAAGTCAGTTGGTTAGCCAGTTGGCTAGCTAGTTATGTCAGCTAGATAATCCAGCTGGCTTCCCAGCTGGTTGGCTACATAGCTAGCTAGTTAAGTCAGCAGGCTAGTTAGATGGCTAGTTGGTTAAGTCTGCTAGTTAATTCATCTGGCCATCCAGCTGGCTAGCTAAAAAGTCAGATAGTTAAGTCAACTGAACAGCCAATTGGCTAGCTAGGTTGTTAGTTAGTTAAATCAGCTAGTTAACTCAGCTGGAGAACTAGGTAGCTAGCTAGTTAAGTCAGCTAGTTAAGTTAGTTTACTAGCTGGTTAAGTGAGTTAGTTAAGTGAGTTAGTTAAATCAACTGCCTATGAGGGTAGCTATCTAGTTAAGTCAGCTGGTAGCCAGCTGGCAAGCTAGTTAAGTCACCTAATTAAGTCATGTCGCTGATCAGCTGGTTAACTAGGTAGTTAGGTTAAGTCAGTTGGCAAGTCAGAGAGCTATGTATGTAGTTAGTTAAATCAGTTGGCTAGGCATTAGGCTATCTATTTATATCAGCTGGTTAAGTCAGCTGGCTTTAGAGCTGTCTAGTTAGGTAGATAACTAGTAAAGTTTAATGGCTAGCCAGCTGACTATTTCATTGTCAGCAGTTAAGTCAGCTGGCTAGGCCGCTTGCTAGCTAGGTAGATATGCAATTACATTAGCTGGGTCTCCAGCTGGCCAGCTAGTTAAGTTAGCTAGTTTACTCAGCTGGCTAACCAGCTGGGTAGTTAGTTAAGTCCCCACATTAAGTTAGTTGTCAAGTCAGCTGGCTCACTAGTTATAAAAACTAGTTAAGTCAGATTCAGTCAGATATCTGGCTAGCTAGATTTTTCAGCTACTTAAGTCAGCTGGCTAATTAGGAAGCTATCTAGTTAAGCAAGCCAGATATGTCAGCGAGCTAGCTGGTAAAGTCACCTAGTTAAGTAAACTAGCTATATGATAGCTAGCTATGTAGCTAGTTAGTTAAATAGCTAGTTATGTCAGCTTGCTTGGTAGGTATCTACCTAGTTAACTCAGCTAATTAAGTCAGCAGCCTAGCTAGTTAAGTCAGTTAGTTACATCAGCTGGCCAGCCAGCTACTCAGCAGGATAGCTAGCTAGATAAATCTGCTGGCTAGCCAGCTGACTACTTCTTTACGTCAGCTAGTTAAGTTAGATGGCAAGCCAGCATGATACGTAGGTAGACAGCTAGTTAACTAAGCTGGTTAACCACCTGGCTTTCTAGTGATGTCAGCTAGTTAAGTCATCTGGCTAGCCAGCTGGCTAACAATTTAAGTCACCTAGTTGAGTCAGATGGCTAGCCAGCTGTTTAGCTGCTTAAGTCAGCTTGTTTACTCAAGTGGCTAGCCATCTGGCTAGCTAAGTAGCCAGTTAGATAAGTCATCTGGTTAGCCAGCTGTCTATCTTGCTAAGTCAGCAAGTTAGGTCAACTGGATAGCCCTCTGTCTAGGTAGGTAGCTAGCTAATTAAGTCAGCTGGCTAGCCCACAGGCTAGCTAGTTAAGTCAGCTTGTAAAGAGAGCTGGCTTGCCAACTGACTAGCTTGGTGGCTAGCCAGTTAAGTCAGTTAGTAAAGAGAGCTGGCTTTCCAACTGGCTAGCTTGGTGGCTAGCTAGTTAAACCAGCTGGCTAGCCAGATGGCTATCTACTTAAGTCAGCTAGTTCAGTCAGCCAGTTCACTGGCTGGCTAGCTAGGTGGCTGGCAAGTTAAGTTGGCTGGTTAACAGTATGGCCAGTTAGGTGGCCATCTAGTTAAGCTGGCTGGCTAGCCTGCTGACCAGCAGTGTGGCTGGCTAATTAAGCCAGCTGGCTTTCATACTGTCCAGTCAGACTGCTGGCTATTTAATACAGCTAGCTAGCCAGCTGGCCAGCCCTCTAGCTAGCTAACTGGCTGCCTAGCCTACCAGCCAGCCAGGTATCTAGCTTGTTAAGCCCGCTGGCTAGCAGTCTAGCCAACCAGGTAGCTAGCTAGTTAAGTCAACTGGCTAGCCAGCTAGCCAGTCAACTAACTAGTCAGCTAGTAAAGTAAGCTAGCTAGCCAGCTAGTTAGTTAAGTCAGCTAGAAAGTCAGCTAACTATTCTGCTAGCTAATTAAGTCAGCTAGGTAGTCAGGTTGCTTGTCAGCTAGCTATTTGAGTCAGCTATCTAGTCAGCTAACTAAACAGCTAGATCAAGTCAGCAAGCCAGCTAACTAGCCAGTTACATATCTAGTTAAGTCAGTTAGATAGACATTTAAATATCTTGTTTGCTAGCTAGTTATGTCAGCCACATAGCCAGCTAGCTACTCAGCTATCTAGTGAACTCAGCTAGCAAATCAGGTAGTTTCTTAGCTAACTAGTGGGCTAGCAAGTCAGCAAGCTGGTCAGCTAACTAGTGGCCTTGCTTACTTTCCATCAGTTCAGCTAACTAGTCTGCTTGCTCACCTGACAACTGTTCAGCCAAGTGGTCACTCACTCGCCAGCCAAAAGTTCACCTAACTTGTTGGCTTGCTTGCAAGCCAAAAGGACAGCTAGCTTGTCGGCTTTCTCACCAGATGACTAGTTAAGTCAGCTCACCAGTGGCTTTCTCGCTGGTCAACTAGTTAAGGCATCTCACCCATCGGCTCACTCGATGACCAACTAGTTAATTCGGCTCAACGTTCTGCTCACTCACCGGCCAACTAGTTAAGTCCTCTGATCAGTTGGCTCACTCGCCAGCTGACTAAAGTCAGCTGACCAGTCAGCTCACTCACCTGCAGATTTGTTAAGTCAGATGACCAGTCGTCTCATTCACCGAATGACTAGTTAAGTCAGCTTACCAATCGGCTCACTCACTTGCCAACTTGTTAATAACATGACCAGTCGACTTTCTCGCCCACTAACTAGTTAAGTCAGCTCACCTGTTTGCTAATGCACTGGCCGACTAGTTAAGTCAGGTAACCGGTCCACCAACTAGTCATCCAAGTAGTAAAGTGAGCTAAATCATCATCTGAATAGTCGACCAACGTGTCAGCCGACAAGTCAGCACAGCTAACATTTCGGCCAACAAGTTAGTTCAGCTAACTTGTCAACCAACTAGTCGGCCGACTAGTTAGATCAGCAAACGAGCAGGCAACTAGTTAACATAGCTAACTAGCGGACCAACTCGTCAGTTATTTGTTATCCCAACTAACTAGTCAGCCGACTAGTTGGCCGACTTGTTAAGCCAGCTAACAAGTTGGCTGAGTAGGCAGCCAACGTGTTTAACAATCTAAGTAGTGGGCCGACTCGTCAGCCCACAAGTTAGTTCCCCCAGCTAACTCTTTAACCAGCTAGTTATGTTAGCTAGTTAACTCGTTTACCAACTAGTTAAAACAGTTAGCTAACTCATTAAACAACTCGTTAAGTCAGCTAGCTATCTCGTTAGCCAACAAGTTAAGTCAGCAAGCAAAGACAGCTGCATAAGCAACTAGCTAGCTAAGTCAGTTAGCTAAGTCAGCTAACTCACTAGTTAGCTAACTATTTAAGTCACCTATTTAAGTCTGCTACCTAACTAGTTATTTATTTATTAAAGCAGCTAGTTATTCAGCTAGTTAAATAGGTAGCTAACTACTAAATTCAGGTAGTCAAGTCAGCTAGGTAACTTGTTAAGTCGGTCAGTTAAGTCAGTTAGCTAAGTAGTTAAGTCAGATAGCTAAGTCAGTTAGTTAAGTCAGGATTCTAATTTAGTCAGATGGTTAAGACAGATAGCTAGTTAGCTAAGGGGTTAAGTCAGCAGGATGATTGAGGTAGTTAGCCAGTTAACTAACTGGTTAAGCCAGATGGTTGAGTCACCTAGCTAGCTAGTTAGCAAAAGGGTTGTATCAGCTGGTTGAGTAGGCAGGCTAGCTAGTTAACTAACAAGGTAAGTCAGCTGGTTGAGTCAGCTAGCTAGCTCTTTAGCTAACGAGTTAAGTCAGATGATTATGTCAGCAAGCAAGCATGTTAGATAACAAGTAAGCTTACTAGTTAGCTATCTGGTTAAGTCTGCAAGCTAGCTAGGCTGCTAACTATTTAAGTCAGCTTGTTAGCTAGATAGCTAGCTTGTTAGATAACTATTGAGTCAGCTGACTAGCTAGGTAGCTAAATATATGTCAGCTAGACAACTAGGTGGCTAACTAGTTAACTCATTAAGTCAGTTGGCTAGCGAGCTGGCTAGCTGGTTAATTCAGCTAGTTAAGAGAGCTTGCTAGCCAACTGGCAATGTATGTAGCTTGCTAGTTAAGTCAGCTAGATAGCTACCTGGCTAGCTAGTGATGTCAGCATGTTAAGTAACCTTTCTAGCCAACTGACTGGCTGGTTATGTCAGGTAACTTGTCAGCTGTCTATCCAGATGGCTAGGCAGGTAGCTAACTAGATATGTCAAATGCTAGACAGCAGGTTAGCTATTCAAATAAGCTAGTTAAGTCATCTAACTAGTCTGCAAGCTATGTAACTATCTAGCTAGTTAGTGAGCTGGCTAGCCAACTTGCTATCTTAAGTCAGGTATGTAAGTCAGTTGAATAGCCAGCTGACTATATAGATAGCCAGCTATTTAAGCCACCTGGCTAGCCAGCTGACTAGCTGGTTAACTCAGCTAGTTAAGTCAGCTGGAAACCTGGTGCCTAGCTAGTTAAGTCAACTCATTAAGTGTGTTGGCAATCCAGCTGGTTAGCTAGTTAAAAAGCTAGTTAAGTCAGATGGACAGCCATTTACCTAGCTAGTTATTTCTGCTAGTTAAGTCAGTTGGTTAGCTAGGAAGCTAGCTATATAAGTGAGCTAGTTATGTCAGCTATGTAGCTCGATAAGTCAGCTATTTAAGTCAGCTGGCTAGCTAGATAACTATCTATGTAGCTAGCTAGTTAAGCAAGCTAGTAAAGCCAGCTGGCGGGCTAGGTAACTAGCTGGTTATGTCAGCTAACTAAGTTAGCTGTCTAGCTAATTAAGTCAGCAAGTTGAGCCAGCAGGCTAGCCAGTTAAGTAGCTTGTTAAGTAACCTAGTTAAGTCAGATCAATATATAGCTGGTTAGCTAGGCAGCTAGCTAGTTAAGTCAGCTGGCTATACTGTTGGCTGCCTAGCTACCTAGGCAGTTAAGTCAGTTGCTAGCCAGCTGGCTAGCTAGTTAAGTCACCTAGTTAAGTCAGCTGGCTAGACAGCTGTGTAACTATGTAGCTGGATAGTTATGCCAGCAGTCTAGACCACTGGCTATTTAGTTAAGTCACCTAGTTAAGTCAATTGACTATCCAGCTGGCTAGCCAGGTAGGTTGCTAATGACCTCAGCTGGCTTGACAACTGACTTGCTAGTTAAGTCACCTAGTTTAGTCAGCTGGGTAGCCAGCTGGCTAACTATATAGCAAGCATGTTAATTCAGCTGACTAGCAAGCAGGCCAGCTATTTATGTCAGCTAGTTAAGTCAGCTGGCTAGCCAGTTGGCTAGCTAAATAGCAAGCTAGTTATTTCTGTTGGCTATCCAGCTTGATAGTTAATTAAGTCAGCTTGTTAAGTCAGCTGGCAAGCCAGCAGGCTATCTATGTAGAGAGCTAATTAAGTCACCTGGCTAGCCAGCTGGATAACTAGTTAAGTCAGCTTGTTAACCAATTGGTTAACAGGTTAAGTCAATTAGTTAATTCAGCTGGCTTCCCATCTGCCTAGCTAGGTAGCAATCTAGTTACATCAGCTTTCTAGCAGAATGGCTATCTAGTTAAGTCTGCTAGTTAAGTCAGCTAGTTTGTTGTTGGCTAACTAGGTGGCTGGCAAGTTTAGCCGACTGGTTAACAGGCTTGTCCAGTAGGTGGCCAGCTATTTAATCCGGCTGGCTAGCCAGCTGACCAGCTGGGTGGCTGGCTAGTTAAGTCAGCCGGCTATCCGACTGTTTGCCAGCAGGCTGCCTAATTGACCTGGCTGGCTAGCCAGCTGTCCAGCCAGCTAGTTGGCTACCTGGCTCCCTAGCCAGCTAGTCAGCCAGGTAGCTAGCTAGTTAAGCCAGATGGCTGGCAGTGTAGCCAAATATTTGAATAGCTACTTAAGTCAGCTGGCTAAACAGCTACCCAGCCAAATTGCTAGTCAGCTACTTAAGTCAGCTAGATACCCAGATAGCTTGTTAAGTCAGCTAGCAAGTCAACTGACTATTCAGCTAGCTAGTTAAGCCAGCTAGCTATTCAGCTTGCTAATCAATTAGCTAGTTGGTCAGCTAGATAGCTAAGTTAACTATTCCACTAACTAGCCAGTTAGTTAGCTAGTTAAGTCAGCTAAGTAGACAGCTAGATACCTTGTTTGGTATTCAGTTATGTCAGCTACATAGTCAGCTAGCTAGTTAAGTCAGCTAGCAAATCAGCTAGTTACTTAGCTAACTCGTTGCCTAGAAACCCAGCTATCTGGTCATCTAACTAGTGGGATCGCTCGCTTTCCTTCAGGTCAGCTAACTAGTTGGATCCGTTGCCTGACAACCGGTCAGCAAACTTGTCATCTCGCTCATCAGCCAACAGGTCAACTAGCTTGTCAGCTCACTCACAGGACAACAGGGTAGCCAGCTAGTCGGCTTGCTCTCCCGCCGACTAATTGATTCAACTCACCAGTCAGCTTGCACACCAGCAGACTAGTTAAGGCAACTCACCTGTCGCCTCACTAGCCGGTCGAATAGTTAAGTTGGCTCTCCGGTCTGCTTAGTGACTGGCTGACAAGCTAAGTTTTCTGAGTACTTGACTCACTTGCCAGTTGGCTAAAGTCAGCTGACCAGTCAGTTCACTCATCAGTCAAATAGTTAAGTCAGCTGACCAGTTGGCTCACTTGATGGCTGACTGGTTAAGTCAGCTGACCTGTCGGATCACTCGACAAACAATTAGTTAAATCTGCTCACCTGTCGGATCCCTCACCGGTAGACTAGTTAAGTCAGCTAACTGGTCATATGCCTAGCCTTCCAACTAGTTAAGTCAGCTATCCAATCGCTGGAATAGTCGGCCAACTTGTCAGTCGACAAGTTAGCTCAGCTAACTAGTCGCTGACAAGTTAGGCCATCTAATGAATCGGCCTAATAATCGCCTGAATAGTTAGGTCAGAACACCAGCCATCCCACTAGTTAACAAAGCTGACTAGTGGGCCAACTCGTCAGTCAACAATCTAACCCAGTTAACTAGTCTGCTGACTAGTCGGCCAAATTGTTAAGCCAGCTAACAAGTTGGTCGTGTAGTCAGCCAACGTGTTAAAACTGCTAACTATTATGGCGACTCATCAAACAAGTTAAGTCAACTAGCTAACTCATTAAACACCTAGTTAAGTCAGCAAGTTAACTCATTTACCAACTAGTTAAAACAGGTAGTTGACTTGTTAAACAACTCGTTAAGTAAGCTACCTATCTCATTAGCCAACTAGTTAAGTCAGCTAGCTAAGTCAGCTAGCTAACCAGCTTGCTAGCTAAGTCAGCTAGCTCACTAGCTAAATGTTTAAGTCAGTTACTTAAGTCTTCTACCTAACTAGTTAGCTAATTAGTTAAGTCAGGTAGTTATTCAAATAGTTAAGTAGTTAGCTAACTATATAATTCAGGTATCAAAGTCAACTAGCTAACTAGTTAAGTCGGTCAGTTAAGTCAGCTACCTAAGTAGTTAAGTCACTTACCTAATTCAGCTAGTTAAGTCAGCTTTCTAATTAAGTCAGCTGTTTAAGACAGCTAGCTAGCAAGTTAGCTAATGGTTTTAAGTCAGCAGGTTGAGTTAGGTAGTTAGCTAGTTAACTAACGGGTTAGGTCATCTGGTTGACTCATCTAGCTAGCTAGTTTGCAAACAGGTTGAGTCAGTTGTTTGAGTAGGCTAGCTAGCTAGTTAGCTAACGAGTTAAGTTAGCTGAATAAGTCAGCTAGCTAGCTAGTTAGCTAAAGGGTTAAGTCAGCTGCTTGAGCCACCTAGGAAGCTCGGAAGCTAAAGAGTTAAGTTGGATGATTAAGTCAGCTAACTAGCACGTTAGATGATGGGAAAGCTAACTAATTAGCTAGCTGGTTAAGTCAGATAGCTAGTTACACAGTTATTATTTAAGTCAGCTTGTTAGCTAGGTAGTTAGCTAACTCTCTAAATCAGCTGGTAGCTAGCTAGTTAGCCACCTATTAAGTCAGCTGTCTTCCTATTTAGCTAGCTAGTTAATTCAGGTAATTAAATCAGCTGACTGGCCAAATGGCTAGCTAGGTAGTGATGTTGTTAAGTCAGTTGGCTAGTCACCTGGCTAGCTGGTTAATTCAGCTAGATAAGAGAGCTGGCTAGCCAACTGGCAAGGTAGGTAGCTAGCCAGTTAAGTCAGCTAGATAGCTAAATGGCTAGATAGTGATGTCTTCGAGTTAAGTAAGCTGGCTAGCCAACTGGCTAGCTGCTTAAGTCACCTAGTTTAGTCAGCTGTCTAGACAGCTGGCTAGGTAGCTAGCTAGATAATTCATATTGCTAGCCTGCAGGCTAACTGTTCAAGTCAGTCAGTTAAGTCAGCTGGATAACCTTCTGGCTAGGTAGGTAGCTAGCTAGTTAAGTGAACTGGCTAGCCACCTTGCTAGCTTAAGTCAGCAAGGTAAGTCAGTTGGTTAATCAGCTTGCTATGTAGGCAACCAGCTAGTTAAGTCAGCTGGCTAGCCAGCAGACTAGCTGGTTAACTCAGCTAGTTAAGTCAGCTGGAAACCAGCTGGCTAGCTAGTTAAATCAGCTTGTTAAGTCAGAAGCCGATCCAGCTGGTTAGTTAGCAAAATGTTATTTAAATCACATGACTAGTCATCGAGCTAACTAGTTATTTCAGCTAGTTAAGTCAGCTGGCTACCTAGGAAGCTAGCTATGTAAGTCAGCTAGTTATGTCAGCCAGCAAGCTAGTTAAGTCAGCTAGTTAAGTCAGCTGGATAGCTAGATAGTTAGCTAGGTAGCTAGCTAGATAACCCAGCTAGTTAAGACAGCTGGCTATCTAGGTAGCTAGCTGCTTAAGTCAGCCAGCTAAGTCAGCGAAATAAGTCAGCAGGCTAGCCAGCTGCCTAGCTGGGTAGCTAGCTATTTAAGTCAGCTGACTCATCAGTTAGCTAGTTAGTTAAGAAACCTAGTTATCAGCTCACTAGCCAGCTGGTTAGGTAGGTAGCTTGTAGTTAAGTCAGCTGGCAAACCAGCAGGCTATGTATGTAGCTAACTAGTTAACTCAGCTGGCTCTCCACCTGTCTAGCTGGCTAGCTACACAAGTCAACTATTTAAGTCAGCTGGCTAGACAACTGTCTAGCTGGGTAGCTAGATAAAGTCAGCAGTCTAGCCAACTGTCTAGCTAGTTAAGTCACCTAGTTAAGTCAGCTGGATATACAGCTTGCCATCTAGGTAGCTTGCTATTTACCTCGGCTGTCTAGTCTGCTGGCTACCTAGTTAAATCATCTATTAAAGCTAGCTAGCTAGCTAGCTTGCTAGATATAGGGCAAGCTAGTTAATTCAGCTGTCCAGCAAGCAGGCCAGCTACTTAAGTCAGCTA
>NW_007246809.1:6862-8973 GCF_000164805.1 Carlito syrichta | reverse complement strand
AGTCAGCTGGCTAGCCAGTTAGGTAGCTAGTTAAGTAACCTAGTTAAGTCAGCTCAATAAGCAGCTTGTTAGCTAGGTTGGTAGCTAGTTAAGTCAGCTGGCAATGCAGCTGGCTAGCTAGGTACTTAGGCAGTTAAGTCAGCCTGCTAGGCAGCTGGCTATCTAGTTAAGTCACCTTATTAAGTCAGCTGCCTAGGCAGCTGGCTAGCTAGGTAGGTAGATAGTTATTTCAGCTGTCTAGACTGTTGGCTAGAAAGTTAAATCACCTAGTTAAGTCAGTGGACTATCCAGCTGGCTAGTTATGTAGCTTGCTAATTAACTCAACTGGCTCAACAGCTGGCGAGATAGTTAAGTCACATAGTTTAGTCAGCTGGCTATCCAGCTGGCTAGGTATATAGCAAGCAAGTTAATTCAGCTGAGTAGCAAACAGGTCTGCTATTTATGTCAGCTAGGTAAGTCAGTGGGCTAACCTGTTGGCAAGCTAAGTAGCATGCTAATTATGTCAGTTGGCTATCCAGCTGCCTAGGTATATTAAGACAGCTATTTAAGCCAGCTGGCTAACCAGCTAGCTAGCTATGATGAGAGCTAGCTGACTTAAATAACTGACAACTTTCTATACAACTGGGTAGCCAGCTGTCTAACTAGTTAAATCAGCTAGTTGAGTCAGTTTGCTAGCCAGTTGGATAGCATGTTAAGTCAAATAGTTAAGTCAACTGGCGACCCAACTGGCTAGCTAGGTAGCAAGAAAGTTTAGTCAGATGGCTAGCCATTTGGATAGAAATTTAAGTCAGTTAGTTAATTCAGCTGACTTCCCATCTAGCAAGCTACATAGCTAGCTAGTTAAGTCAGCTGGTAGCAAGCTGGCTAGCTAGTTAAATCAGCTATTTAATTCAGTTGGCCAGCCAGCTCTCTAGCTACTTAATTCACCTAGTTAACTCAGCTGGCCAGCCAGCTGGCTAGCTGGATAAGTAAGCTAGTTAAGTCACCTGGTGAGCCAGTTGGCTAGCTAGGTATTTAGCTAGTTAAGTCAGCTAGTTAAGTCATCTGGCTAGCCATCTGCAAAACAGGGTAACTAGCTAGTTGAATCAGATGGCTAGCCAGTAGTCTACCTACTTGAGTCAAGCAGTTAAGTCAGCTCACTGGCCAGCAGGTTAATTAAGTAGTTAGCTAGTTAATTCAGCTGGGAAACCAGCGGGCTATGTAGGTAGGTAGCTAGTTAAGTGAGCTGGCTAGCCATGAGAATATCTTGTTATTTCACCTAATTAAGTCACCTGGCTATCAAGTTGTCTAGATAGGTAGCTAGCTAGTAAAGTCTGCTTGCTAGCAAGCTGGCTACTTTGTTAAGTGAGTAGTTAAGTCAGCTGGCTAGGTTGTTGGCTAGAGAGGTAGCTAGGCAAATAAGTCAGCCGGCTAGCCTGGTGGCAAGCTAGTTAAGTCAGGTAGTTTAGTCAGCTGGCTAACCAGCTGGTGAGCTAGTTAAGTCAGCTTGTTAAGTCAGTTGTCTAGCCAGCTGGCTAGCTACTAAAATGCTAGTTACATCAGATGGGTAGCCAGCTGGCTTGCTAGTTATTTCAGTTTGTTAAGTCAGCTGGTCAGCTAGGTAGCTAGCTAGTTAAGACAGCTAGCTCTATGATAGATACCTAGGGAGTTCGCTAGTTAAATTAGCTAGTTAAGTCAGCTGTCTATGTAGGTACCTTGCAAGTTAAGTCAACTAGTTAAGTAAGCTGTCTAGCTAGATAATTCAGTTAGTTAAGTCAGTTGGCTAGTCCACTGACTAGCAGGATAGCTAGCTAGTTAATTCAACTGGCTAGCCAGCTGGCTAGCTAGTTAAGTCACCAAGTTAAGTCAGCTCGCTGGCAGGCAGGTTAGCTAGGTAGTTAAGTCCACTGGCAAGCCAGTCGGCTATGAATGTAGGTAGCAAGTTAAGTAACCAGGCTAGCCATCAGGCGTCTAGTTATGGCAGCTAGTTAAGTCAGCTGGCTATCCAGCTGTCTGGCTAGGTAGCTAGATAGTTAAGTCTGCTGGCTAGCCATGTAGCTTGGAAATTAAGTCAACTGGCTACCCCGTTGGCTAGCTAGTTAAGTCAGCTAGTTTAGTCAGCTTGCTAGCTA
>NW_007246809.1:3470-6842 GCF_000164805.1 Carlito syrichta | reverse complement strand
GTCTGCTGGCTAGCCAGCTGGCTACTTCGCTAAGTCCGCTAGTGAAGTCAGCTGGCTAGCCTGCTGGCTAGCTATGTACCTTGGCAATTAATTCAGCAGGGTTCCCAGTTGGCTAGCTAGTTGAGTCAGCTAGTTAAGACAGCTTGCTAGATATGTAGCTAGCTAGTTATGTCAACTGTATAACCATCTGGCTAGATAGTTAATTCACCAAGTTAATTAGAGACTAGTCTGCTGGCTAGATAAGTAGCTTGCTATTTAAGTCAGCTGGCTAGACAGCTGGTTAGCTAGATAAGTCACCTAGTTAACTCAGCTGGATAGCCAGCTAACTAGCTATGTAGCAAGCAACTTAATTCTACTGGCTAGAAAGGTCAGCTAGTTAGGACAGCTAGTTAACTCAGATGGCTAGCCAGCTTACTAACTAGGTAGTGAGCTAGTTAAGTGAGTTGACTATCCAGATGGCTAGCTAATTAAGTCAGCTAGTTAAGTCAGGTGATTATCCAGGTGGCTAGAGAGGTAGAGAACTAGTTAAGTCAGCTGGCTAGTCAGCTGGATAACTAGTTAAGTCAGCTAGTTTAATCACCGGGCTGGTCAGCTGCCTTGCTCATTAATCAACTAGTTAAGTCAGCTGGCCAACCAGCTGGCTAGCTAGTTAAATCACCATATTAAATAAGTTGGCTAGTCACTCACTGTCTAGTTTAAAAGCTCATTAAGTCAGATAGCTAGACAGCTGTCTAGCTAGTTATTTCAGCTAGTTAAGTCAGCTGGATAGCTAGGTATCTAGCTAGTTAAGTCAGCAAATTAGGTCAGCTAGCTAGCTAGCTATGTCAGCTAGTTAAGTCACCTAGGTAACTTGATAGCTAGCTAGGTAGCTAGCTAGTCATATCAGCTAGTAAAGTCATCTGCCTACCTAGGTAGCTAGCTAGTTAAGGCAGCTGGCTAGCTTGTTAATTCAGCTAGTTATGTCAGCTAGTCTGCCAGCTGCCTAGCTGGGCAGCTTGCTAGTTAAGTCGTCTGGCTAGCCAGTTGGCTAGTTAGTTAAGTTACCTAGTTAAGTCCGCTCGCTAGCCAGCATGTTATATAGATAGGTAGGTAGTTAAGTCAGCTAGCAAGCCAATGGGATACATAGGTAGTTAGCTAATTAAGTGAGCCGGCTAGCCACCTGGATAGCTAGTGATTTCAGTTAGTAAAGTCAGCTGTCTAGCCAGCTGACTAACGAGTTAAGTCACCTAGTTGAGTCAGCTCACTAGCCAACAGGCTAGCTGGTTAAGTCAGCTAATTAATTAAGTGGCTAGCCATTTGGTTAGCTAGGTAACTAGCTATTTAAGTCAGCTGTTTAGCCAGCTGTCTATCTGGTTACATCAGCTTGTTAAGTCAGTTGGCAAGCCACCTGCACAGGTAGGTAGCTAGCTAATTAAGTCAGCTGGCTAGCCAGTTGGCTAGCTAGTTAAGTCAGTGAGTTAAGTGAGCTGGCTAGTTGGCTGGCTAGCTAGGTGGCTAGCTAGTTAAGCCAGCAGGCTAGCCAGATGGTTATCTAGTTAAGTCAGCTAGTTAAGTCAGCTGGTTCACTGGCTGGCTAGTTAGGTCGCTGACAAGTTAAGACGACTGGCTAGCAGGCTGTTCAGGTAGGTGGCAAGGTAGTTAAGTCAGCTGGGTAGACGGCTGACCAGAAGGGTGGCTGGCTAGTAAAGCTGGAAGACTATCCAAGTATACAGTCAGCCTGCTGGCTATTTAAGCCAGCTGGCTAGCCAGCTGGTCAGCCTGCTAGCTAGCTACATGACTGCCTAGCCAGGTAGCCAGCCAGGTATGTAGCAGGGTAAGTCAGCTGGCTAGCCATCTAGCCAACCAGGTAGCTAGCTAGTTAACTCAGCTGGCTAGCTTGGTGTGTCACGTATTTAAGTCAGCTCGCTGGCTAGCAGGTTAGCTAGGTAGTTAGATAGTTAAGTCAGCTGGCAAGCTAGTGGGCAATGTAGGTAGGTAGCTAGTTAAGTGAGCTGGGTAGCCATCAGGCATCATCTAGTTATGTCTCCTAGTTAAATCAACTGGCTAGCCAGTTGGCCACTTTCTTAAGTCAGCTGGCTAGCCTGCTGGCCAACTAGGTAGCTAGGAAATTAAGTCAGCTGGCTAGTCAGCTGGCTAGCTATTTAAGTCAGCTAGTTATGTTCGCTGGCTAGTCATCTTGTTAGCTAGGTAGCTAGCTAGTTATGTCAGCTGTCTATACAGCTGACTAGTAAGTTAAGACACCTTGTTATGTCAGTTGCATAGCCAGCTGGCTAGCTAGATAACTTGTTACTTATGTCAGCTGGCTAGACAGCTGGCTAGCAAGATAAGCCACCTAGTTAATTCAGCTGGATAGCCAGCTGGCTAGCTGTGTAGTAAGCTTGTTAATTAAACTGACTAGAATGCAGGCCAGCTAGTTAAGTCAGCAAGTTAAGTCAGCTGGCTTGCCAGCTGGCTAGCTAGGTAGTGACCTAGTTAAGATAGTTTGCTAGCTAGGTATTGACCTAGTTAAATCAGTTGACTAGCCAACTGACTAGCTAATTAAGTCAGCTAGTTAAGTCAACTGGCTCTCCATATGGCTAGAGAGGTAGAGAGCTAGTAAAGTCAGCTGGCTAGCCAGCTGGATAACTAGTTAATTCAGCTAGTTTAGTCATCTGGCTGGCCAATGGCCTAGCTTGTTTATCAAGTAGTTGCATCAGTCTGCTTACCAGCCTCCTAGCTTGTTTAGTCAGCTCGTTAAGTCAGTTGGCTAACCAGTTCGCTAGCTAGTCAAAAAACTAGTCCATTCGGATGGCTAGACAGCTGGCTAGCTAGTTATTTCTGCTAGTTAAGTCAGCTGGCTAGCTAGGTAGCTATATAGTTAAGTCAGTTAGTTATATCAGCTGGCTAGCTAGTTAATTCAGCTAGTAAATTTAGCTAGCTAGCTAGGTAGGTAGTTAGCTAGTTATTTCAGGTGGTAATGTCAGCTGGCTATTTAGGAAGCTAGCTAGTAAAGTCAGCTAGTTAAGTGAGCTGGCTAGCTAGTTAATATGCTAGTTAAGTCAGCTGGCTAGCCAGCTGGTAGCTGGGTAGATAGTTGCTTAATTAAGCTGGCTGACCAGTTGGCTAGTTAGTTAAGTCACCTAGTTAAGTCAGCTCACTAGCCAGCTGGTTAGCTAGGTTGTTAAGTCAGCTGGCAAGCCAGCGGGATACTTAGGTATCAAGCTATTTAAGTCAGCTGGCTAGACACCTGGCTAGCTAGTGATGTCAGTTAGCTAAGTCAGCTGGCTAGCCAGCTGGCTAACAAGTTAAGTCAACTAGTTGAGTCAGCTGGCTAGCCAACTGGCTAGTTGGTTAAGTCAACTAGTTAATTCAAGTGGCTTGCCATCTGGTTAG
>NW_007246809.1:0-3126 GCF_000164805.1 Carlito syrichta | reverse complement strand
CCAGCTAGCTAGCTAGTTAAGTCAGCATGTTAAGTGACCAGGCTAACTGGTTGGCTACCTATGTGGTTAGCTAGTTAAGTTAGCTGGCTAGCCAGATGGTTATCTACTTCAGTCAGCTATTTAAGCTAGCTGGTTAGCCAGCTGGTCAGGCAGGTTGCCAGCTAGTAAAACCGGCTGGCTTGCCGGTTGACCAGCAGAGTGGCTGGCTAATTAAGCTGGCTGACTATTCAACTGTCCAGCCAGTCACCTGGCTATTTAAGCCATCTGGTTGGCCAGCTGGCCAGCCTACTAGCTAGATAGCTGACTACCTAGCCAGCTAGCCAGCCATGTAGCTAGCTTGGTAAGTCTGTTGGCTAGCCGTCTAGTCAACCAGGTAGATATCTGCTTAAGTCAGCTGGCTTGCCAGCTAGCCAGCGAACTAGCTAGTCACCTAGTTAAGTCAGTTAGTTAGCCAGTTAGCTAGTTACATCAGCCAACAAGTTAGCTAAATATTCAGCTGGCTAGTTAAGTCAGCTAGCTACTCAGGTTGCTAGTCCTCTAGCCAGTTGACACAGCTATCTAGTCAGTAGATAGTTAAGTCAGCTAGCCAGTTAACTAGCCAGTTAGCTAGCTGGTTAAATCAGCTAGCTAGAGAGCTAGGTAGCTTGCTTTCTACATAGTTATGTCAGCCAGATAGCCAGCTATCTAGTCAGCTAGCTAGTTAAGTCAGCTAGCAAATCAGCTAATTACTTAGCTAACTAGTTGGCTAGCCACTCAGCTAGCTGATCAGCTAAATAGTGGGCTCTCTCGCTTTCCATCAGGTCAGCTAACTAGTCGGCTCACTCGCCTGCCAACCGAACAACAAAATGGTCAGCTCACTCGCCAGCCAACAGGTCAATTACTTGTCGGCTCACTTGCAGGCCAATAGGTCAGGTAACAATTCGGCTTGCTTGCCAACCGACTTGTTAAGTCAGATCACTTGTTGGCTAGCTCACCGGCTGGCTAGTTAAGGCAGCTCACCGGTCCACTCACTCAACAAACGACTAGTTAAGCCAGCTCACCTGTCAGCTCAATCACCGATTGACTACTTAGTCTTCTGACCAGTCCACTCACTCGCTAGCAGACTAAATTCAGCTTACCAGTCAGCTCACTCGACAGCTGAATAGTTAAGTCAGCTGACCAGTCAGTTCACTCACCTGCTGACTAGTTAAGTCAACTGACCAGTGGGCTCACTCGCCGGATGACTAGTTAATTCAGTTGATCAGTCGACTCACTCGCTGGCCATCTAGTTAAGTCAGCAAAACGGTATGCCAACTAGCCAGCCAACTAGCTATGTCAGCTCACCAATCGGCCGACTAGTCGACCAACTTTCAGCTGAGAAGTTAGTTCAGCTATCTAGTCTGCCGACTAGTTAGGTTAGGAAACCAGCCAGCCAACTAGTTAGCCGTGCTAACTAGTGGGCCAATTCATCAGTCAACTTGTTGAGCCAGCTAACTAGTCGGCCGACTTGTGAGCCACCTTATTAAGCCAGCTAACAAGTTGGCTGAGTAGTCAGCCGTTGTGTTAAACCAGCTAACTAGTCAGCTGACTCATCAGCAAACAAGTTAAGTCACCTAGCTAACTCGTTAACCAACTAGTTAAGTCAGCTAGATAACTCATATACCAACTAGTTAAAACAGCTAGCTCATTAACCAACTTAAGTCAGCTAGCTATCTCGTTACCCAACTAGTTACGTCAGCTAGCTAAGTCAGCTAGCTCACTAGTTAGCTAACTATATAAGTCAGCTACTTAAGTCTGCAACCTAATTAGTTAGGTAATCAGATAAGTCAGCTACTTATTCAGCTAGTTAAATAGTTAGCTAACTATTTAATTCAGGGAATTGTCAGCTAGTTAACTAATTAAGTCAACCAGCTAAGTCAGCTAATTAACTAGAAAAGTCAGCTAGCTTATCAAGCTAGTTAAGTCAACTTTCTATTTTAGTCAGCTGGTTAGGATAGCTAGCTAGCTAGTTAGCTAATGAGTTAAGTCAGCAGGTTGATTCAGGTAGTTAGCTAGGTAACTAACGGGTTAAGTCAGCTGCTTGATTCAGCTAGAAAGCTAGTTAGCCAATGGGTTGAGTCAGTTGGTTGAGTAGGTCAGCTAGTTAGTTAATGAGTTAATTCAGCTGGATGTGGCAGCTAGATAGCTAGTTAGCTAACGAGTTAAGTCAGCTGATTGTGTCAGCTAGGTAGATCATTTGCTAATGAGTTAAGACAGATAATTAAGTCACCTAGGTAGCACGTTAGATAACAAGTAAGCTAACTAGTTAGCTAGCTGGTTAAGTCAGCTAGCTAGTTAAATAGCTAACTATTAAATTCAGCTTGCTAACAGCTAGCTAGCTAGCTAGTTAGCTAACTATTTAAGTCAGTTGACAATCTACATAGCTAGCGAATTAGCTATTTAAATCAGCTGGCTAGCTAAGAAGCTAGCTAGTTAAGTCAGTTAGTTAAGTCAGCTGGCTAGGCAGCTGGCTTGCTAGGGAGTGAGCTAGTCTAGTCAGTTGTTCAGACAGCTGGATAGCTGGTTAATTCAGCTAGTTAAGAGAACTGGCTAGCCAACTGGCAAGGTAGGTAGCTAACTAGTTGAGTCAGTTAGATAGCTAAATGGCTAGCTAGTGATGTCAGTGAGTTGTCAGCTGGCTAGCCAACTGGCTAGCTGCTTAAGTCAGCTAGTTTATTCAGCTGTCAAGCCATCTGCTATGTAGGTAGCTAACTAGATAATTCAGTTTTCTAGCAAGCAGGCTAGCTGTTCAATTCACCTAGTTAAGTCAGCTGGCTAGCCTGCTGGCTTGGTAGGTAGCTAGCTTGTTAAGTGAGCTGGCTAACCAGCTTGCTAGCTTAAGTCAGCTAGGTAAGTCAGTTGGCTAGCCAGCTGGAGAAATAGGAGGTCATCTAGTTAAGTCAGCTGGTTAACCAGGTGACTAACTGGTTAAGTCAGCTAGTTAAGTCAGCTGGCAACAACTTTCTAGCTAGTTAAGTCCACTCATGAAGTCAGTTGGCTATCCAGCTGGTTAGCTATTCTAAAGCTAAATAAGTCAGATGGCTAGCCATCTGGCTAGCTAGTTATTTCATCTAGTTAAGGCAGCTGGATGCTAGGAAGCAAGCTACA
>NW_007246808.1:447279-448362 GCF_000164805.1 Carlito syrichta | reverse complement strand
GACTGAGAAACTGCAGCCTCCCACGCGGGGGGGGCAGTGGCCATGCCCCCCCCCCCCCAGCCCCTGCAGTCAGCTCCAGGCCTGCCTTTGAGGCCGGGAGTACATGGAGTAGCCCCAGGCCTGCTCATATGACACCCGTGCTCAGTTCTGCTCCCCCTCCCCAGTCCCTGACTGTTTCTCTCACCCACCTGCCTGCGGGCTCCCAAAGCCCTGACCCAGAAACTGCTTCGTACTGTGGACCAGCGTGGCGTGGGCTTAACTAACCAACCCCAAAACGGGGCCAAAAGGCACCAGCACAAGAGAAGTTCATGTCTCATGTAAAATGGGTCACTGATGAGTGGGCCCCTTCCAAGTAGTGATTCAGGGACGGGGCTCCTTTCACCTCATGGCCCTGCTACATTCAACATGTGGCCCTCAAGGTCACTGTGAGGTCTGCATGGAGCACGGAGGAACACGTGGGAGACCTGGGGCCAGGCCTGGAAGTGACATGCACACGGGCACAGTCCTCCGGTCAGAAATCGGCCCCATGTCCCCCCCTCCAGGGCCAGGGAGTCAGAAAGACCCTCTAATTTCCAGAATCAAGGTCACGGGCAGCCTGTGTCTGCATAGCGTGAAGCCCGTAAGTGCCCAGGAGTGGGCTGGTGGCCTGCCTGCCAGCGTGGGCACAGACCCGGGCTCCATCTCTGCCACTGGCCTCCGGCCTCTCCAGGCCTCGCCCTTCTCCACCCACGTGGGCCTCAGCCTCTCCGATGCCACCCCGTGCCCCCTGAGACCCACAGCCCTGCACAAGCACAAGAAAAGACCAGCTCGGGAGGGCGAGAGGCACGGGACAGGTTTATTCCTCGTGAGCGTACAAAGCTGAAGGCGCAAGTGCGGGCCACCAGGCAGGGGCTGGAGGCCTGCTGCCTCCTCCCCTACCCAGCTGCCTGAGTCCAGGCACTCAGGAGGTAGAAGTCTGGGGAGCAGCCGAGGCTGAGAGGAGGGGCCGAGCAGGTGAGGGGACTCAGCCTGCAGGGGCAAGCAGGTGTCAAGGAGGCGGAGCAGGAGGCGGCAAGGGGGAGAGTGGGAGGGGGGAGCAGGAGA
>NW_007246808.1:442566-446340 GCF_000164805.1 Carlito syrichta | reverse complement strand
ACGGCCCGCACCACGGCCCGGAGAGCGGGCTCCAGGCGGCCCGCGTGGCTGGAGAGACGGCCGGCCCAGACTCCGCTCCCGCACTAGGGCAGGGGCCCCCGACTGTCTGCAGAGGCAGGGGCGCCTGGTCATGCCTGGAGGAGGACGGCCCGGCTCCCTCGGCCGGCCAGAAAGCCGAGGCCCAGGGCTGGCCAGCGCCCTGGGCCTTCTCTCCTGCAAGTCCACGCTTCCCGAGCGGCGTCCTGCCCGGACCCTCGGGGGTCCCTCTGTGTCCGCCTCTCCCCCGAGAGGTGAGTCTTTATAGCCTCACGTGTTTTCGCCCCATGAGTCGGCCACGGCACTGCCTGGGACCTCCCAGCTCAGACCCAACCAAGTCCTTGCCCTCGGGCCTCAGATTCCCCACCTGCAAGGCAGCAGTCACGGGCTTCAGAGCTTGGGCTCTGGAGCCAGACCCCAGCTCAGATTCCGACTCCGCCATGTATGAGCTGGGTGACCTTGAGCAAGTTACATAACCTCTCTGAGCCTCAGTTGCTTCATCAGTCAAAGTTCCAACTTGTGGGCCTGCTGGGATGCTCAAATGAGATAATCCAGAAAAAGCTCCTAGCACAGCCTCTGCATACAGTAGGCCTTCAGCAATAATTATGGCTCTCATTTGTTATTATCAATCATAAGAAAACTGGTTGGGTGTGGTGGCTTGTGCCTGTAATCCCAGCACTTTGGGAGGTCGAGGTAGGAGAATCGCTTGAGGTCAGGAGTTCAAGACCAGCCTGGGTAACATAGGGAAACTCTGTCCCTACAAAAAAATTAAATAAATAAGATGCATTTATTCCACAGACATTCATGAAATATCCAGTGAAGACAGGCACCGTGCCAGTGCTAGGGATGGGGAAGAGGACAAGACCAACACGGCCCTCTTCAAGGTGCTCACCATCAGGTAAGGTGACAGGACTGTGTGGTAGATATCCTGTCAGCAGGCCACACCTCAAGAATTCATGCCCTTGAGAAGGATCCTCCCACACTGACACGGGCTCCTCCACGTGACTGCCTTTGGCCCACAGGACATGAGCTAGAGTGATACAAGCAGAGGCTTTCTAAGCACTTGCCCACTGGGCTGGTCTCTCGAACATCCCTCTGGAGACTCACTGCTGCTCTGTAAAGAGGCTGGGCTGGACAGGGAGCGAACTCTCAAAGGCTGACAGGACATCTTGGACATCCCAGCCCCAGCTGAACTCCCAGCTGAACCCAACACACAAGCAACTCAGGCTATACCACAGGGAGCAGAAGAACTGCCCAGCCGAGCCCAGCCACGAGAAACTGGAAATTGTAGCTGGGGGGTGTGGGGTTGATGCACAACAATAGACAACTGGGCAGATCAGTGAATCCCAAAGGCTCTTTAACTTTTATGGTTTTAAAAAAGGCCAAGCCAGGTGCAGTGGCTCATATCTGCAATCATAGCACTTGGGGATGCAGAGGCAAGAGGAATGCCTGAGCCCAGGGGTTCGAGACCAGCCTGGGCCACTTGGCAAGACCTCGTCTCTACAATAAATCAAAAAATTAGCCAGACATGGTGGCACGCACCTGTGGTTCCAGCTGCTTGGAAGGCTGAGGCAGAAAGATTGCCCGAGCCCAGCAGGTCGAGGCTGCAGTGGTCATGAACATGGTATGGCAGTCCATCCTAGGTGACAGAGTGAGACTCCAACTCAAAAAAAGAGGCCAGGCCAGAGAAAAATAATTTGGAGGCTTAGAGAAGTCAAGCAGAGCCAGGGTCACATAGCAGGTAAGTAACAGATGCAGGCCTCCCTTCATCTAAGGAATGGGGAGAGAGAACAGGGGATTCGAGGAGGACTGGGAGGGCGTGGTAGCCCCGGGGAACCAGGTCAGGAACTCTGGGGAGAGGCAGAACTCCTTTACTCACCGAGAAGGAGCTGAGCTTCACACCCACTGCCCGGTGCTTTCTGCCCAAGCCGGCAAGGTACTCCTCAAGTGAGGACAGGTCCTCCACATTGGTCACCGCGGTGTCAATCACAAGCATCACCTGCCAAGGTCAAGGCAGCAGTGAAACAGAGAGGCCGGAGCAACCCCATCTGCTCACAACCATAGCTCAGACCTGAAGATCCCAAGCAGAGGCAAGAGAGGCCAGCAAGACCTTCCAGTTTCCAGCATCAGGGTCCAGGGCAGCCTGTGTCTGCACACAGTGGACACTCAACATGTGATGGCCAAACTACTAATGTTACACCCATGAAGGAAGCCCCTCTCCTCTGAGGGTCTCAAAGCCCCACATATGCCTGCTGGACAGTGTTTTCTGCCTGGGGCCAGGGGAAACAGGCCCTTGGAGAGTCACGAGCCTCCAAGCCAACCCCAGCCTGGTTTTCATCGGCTCCCAGTGGCCAGGATCCACACTAGTACAATCCACAAGGTCAAGGGCAGTGACAGAGGCAGCTCTCTGAGCACAGGGCGGGGAAGAGGCTGACTCGGGTGTCCCAGACCCGGACCAGCCCAGCCCAAATGGGAAGGAACAGATATGCCCTTGGAAAGGGAGAAGGAAGGTTGAGGAAGGCCAGGCCTGGGCAGAAAGTCATTTCCCCATCCCAAGTGCCCTGTGGTGCCCCGAGAGGAGCTCTGCCTCCCCCTCACCTTCCTGATGTGGTCCAGGAACTCAGGGGAGGAGAGGCAGTCCTCTGGGCTGGAGAACTGGCGACAGTTGTACTGGAAGAGGGGCAGCAGGTCGGGCTCCAGGGCGAACAGCCTGTGGGGTTGGCCGGGTGTCAGCCCTAGGGGTTGGCTCTCCAGCAGTTGGGGAGGGGTGCTGAGCTGTAAGCAGACCCTCCAACTGGGCACAGCCTCCCTGGCCAGCTTTGCCAGGGCCTCCTCCCCACCCCTCCCATCGGCTCCAAGGGGCATCTTAGAAAGGGCCGTGTGTCCCCAGGCCTCTTACAGCAGCTGGCATATAGCAGACCCTCCGAAAACAGCAGAGGAGTGGCCAGGGACAGGAAGCCTGGAGTTCCACTGTGGGAAGAGGAAAGCCCTTCTCCATCCCCCCATTTTCTGTCTCATCCTGTCTCTCTCATATTCTCTCTTGTTCTCATTCTCTTTCTCTCTCTCTGATATCCTTTCTTCTTTCTCTCATTCTTTCTCTCTCCTCTTTCACATTCTCTCTCTCTTATTCTCTTGTTCTCTTATTCTGTGTGTGTGTGTGTGTGTGTGTGTGTGTGTGTGTGTGTGTGTGTTTCTGTCCGTCTGTCTCTCTCCCCTACTCTGCTCTTAGGTCAGAGCATGCCCGTCTCACCGTGTCTGGCGGCCTGCGCCCAGGACAATATGAACACCAAGAAGACACTCCTTACACCTACTGAGCACCGAGCACTTGACATGGGGGAGCCTGTTCTGTGTATTCCTCACAGTCCTAAGCAGAGGGTTCCACGGTTTGCCCGGTTTTACAGAGGAGGAGACAAGGCCAGAGAGGCCGCAGCTGGCCCAAGGTGCCACAGACTGGAGGTAGTGGAGCCTCCGTGCTTGAGAGCACGTGAGCCCGGGCAGGGCAGGAGGCTCTGGCCGTCCCTGGGCGCAGCTGGGGCTCTGTGGCCCTTGCTTTGTTCCTCTTGTCTCGGGGAGGTTTGGCCAAGCCCGGGCAGCGGGGCGGGGCTGCTTCCGGCGCCAAGCCTCGCGGAAGCCCCGCGGAGAGAGCGGCGCGCGGGTGACGGCAGCGGGGACACCACGGGCCCCTTCCCCGGGAGCCCGCGCCCGGCGGGGAGGCTCGGCGCTGCCACCCTCCCCTGG
>NW_007246808.1:392314-441978 GCF_000164805.1 Carlito syrichta | reverse complement strand
GGGCGCGGCCTCTCCGGGCCTCAGTTTCCCTCCCGGAGCCCTGCGGGCACGGTGTGGACCGTGGGACCCCTGGGCGTCCTGCGGGGGCTGTCTCTCCGAAAGCCCCCCAGCTCAGCCTCGGCTCAAATGGCGGTGAGGCTGTCTCCTTCCTTCCGCCTCGGTCGGGCCTTCGGGGCGCGGGGCCGTCGGGCGCTCAGGAGCCGACCCCGCCGGTTCCGGCCCGGCCTGAGTTTTCTTGAGACGGTCCTGGGCAATCTCTGGGCTCCAGTTCGCATCCCAAGTGTCCGTGGCCAGGGTGGAATCTTGAGGGTGTCAAGCCTGACATTCTCCTCTTCCATAGTTCTTAACTGACCTTTAAAAAAAACGGAAGACGGGCTCCGTGGCTCAGCCCGTCATCCCGCGCCTTTGGGAGGCCGAGGTGAGCGGACTGCCTGAGCCCGCGGGTTCGAGACCCGCCTGGGCCGCGAGACCTCAGCTCGACAATAAATCCAAAAATCCGCCGGGCCTGGTAGCGCGCGCCTGTGGTTCCGGCTACTCGGAAGGCGGAGGCGGAAGGGTCGCTGGCGGAAGGATCCAGTCTGGGCGACCGAGTGGGACTCCAACTCAAAAACCAAAAACAAAACAGACAAATGGAAGTACTGTTTGTTCTTTTATATTTTATTTATTTTTTTAAGTTGGAGTCTCACTCGGTCACCCAGGCTGGAGGGCAGTGCACGCTCACGGCCACCACAACCTTAACCAGCCGGACTCAGGTGATCCTTCCGCCTCAGCCTTCCAAGTAGCTGGAACCACGGGCGCACACCACCATGCCCAGCTAATTTTTTGATTTATTGCAATCCTCTCACCTTGGCCTTCCAAAGTGCTGGGATTACAGGCTTGAGCCACCACGCCCGGCTACTTGTTCTTTTAAACAGAAGTTCAGATAATAGAATCTCATGGCCAGGCATGGTGGCTCACACCTGTAATCCCAGTACTTTGGGAGTTCAAGGTGGGAGGATTGCTTGAGCCCAGGAGTTTGAGACCAGCCTGAGCAACATTGCGAGAACTCCTTTCTACAATAAATCAGAAAATTAGCCAGGCATGGTGGCATGCGCCTGTAGTTCCAGCTACTTAGGAGGCTGAGGTAGAAGGATACCTGAGCCCAGGAGGGTTGAGGCTGCACTGAGCTGTGATTGTTGCACTCCAGCCTTGGTGACCAAGTGAGACCTCGACTCAAAAAAAAAAACAAAAAACCAAGTCTCATGCTTGCCACTCCAGGTGTGCAGCTGGCCACCTGTCTATCAGAATTAAATTCTTCTCTTACAAGCATGGTAGCCCCTCAGGCCTCAGCCCAGTGGTGGTGGCCCAGGCTTTGGAGAGCAGGCCCACATCTACCCCCGCTTCTCTCTCTTTATTCTGGAGTCTCCGCACCTGCCTTCTCTGTCCTTGTCTCTCTGGGCCTGCTCCCCCGGCGCTGTGGCAAGGGGTTGGGTGGTATGGTCACTGGGGCCTTCTATTCCCTTCCTTTGGCTCCACGCACACACGGGGGTGTTCTGGGGCTGCTGGGTACCAACAGGCCAGGGCTCCATGCCTGCCCCTTGCTGGACACGGAGTGGAGTGTTGAATCCTTGCCTTGAAAATTCCTTCTGGGCTGGGCTCGGTGGCTCAGTCTGTCATCCCAGCACTTTGGGAGGTCAAGGCAAGTGGATTGCCTGAGCCTGTGGGTTCGAGACCAGCCCGGGCAACTTGGCAAGACCTCGTCTCTACAATAAATAAAAAATGAACCGGGTGTGGTAGCCCGCGCCTGTAGTTCCCGCTACTTGGAAGGCTGAGGTGGAAGGATCGCTGGAGCCCAGCAGGTCGAGGCTGCGGTGGCCGGGAGTGTGTCCTTTCTATGCTGTGTGGGCAGGCCAAGAGGAAAAATAGGTTCAGCTTCCTATTTATTTCCTACTTATTTTGGAGTAAGTTTAAGTAACTCAGAGCAATGGCAACCAGCATGATTCACTGCACTCCAGTCTGGGCGACGGAGTGAGACTCTAAATTAAAAAAAAAAACAAAAAAACCACCCCCCAAAAACAAACAAAAAAACCAAGAAAGCTCCTGGCCCTGAACTAGGACTGTGATTTCTGTGAGGGTCTCAGAAATCGTCTTCTTTCCTGCTCCCAGCCAAGCCCCGTGAAACCACCAGCTATTCTCCAGGACCCAGGATCAGGGGTGCACTCCATTCTCCTCTTCCCATCTCCCCACATCTCTGAGCTGGAGCTGGAGAGCAAGACCTGCAACCTGGGAAAGCCTGTGTCCCCAAGCTTCTGAGAGGTTCCTCCAGCAGCAGCACCAAAGTTGGGGCCTGAGGGAGGAGGTGGGAGTGGCCCTGTGGGCAGGTGCAGCAGGTCACAGGGAAATACCCAGCGACTCTCAGGCAACCCACTCCATCCTGCTGGTGCTTCAGCGGTCTCCACATGGACCCTTCTTCAGTGGACAGGGTCGGGTCTGACAAGCTGGAGGAGTCCGTGCTTGTCGGGGGTGGGGTATGCCCATGGCTTCACTCGCTACCTTTCTAGAGCCAGGAGGTGGGGGAGAGGGCTGAGTACACTCCAGTCTCTGCTTCCCCTGAAGAAGGCCTGGGAGCATGGAAGGGCCCAAGCAGCCAGGGTGGTGTGTTCCAACCAGTAGACCAAGGGTCTGAATCTACACAGGAGGGGCCAGGAAAACAGCCAGGGCTCTCCTCCCATCTAGAAGAGCTCAAGTCCTGTCCTGGAGCCAGCACTATCACCGAGGACTGGGTGCTGTGCTTCATGGACTCACCCTCACAACCGCACTATGAAGCAGGTGTAATTTATTGAACCCTCAATTCACAGCCCAGGAAACGGGAGTCGGGAGGCTAAGGGGCCGCCTGAGGTCCACAGTTGCAAGCGCTGGACCAGGATGTAACTGCAGGGCCCGCTGGCCCGTCCTCCAGGCCTCCCCATCTCCCGCATGTCCATGGGCTTTAGCCAGGGTCACTGGCTCTGGTCAGCAGTGCACTAGAGCCAGCTCTTAGAGGGCTTCCAGAGTCTACTGTTCCAATGTCTCATTCGGTGACATCAAGTTGGTAGCCTGAAATCGGTAGCCTGGAAATTGGCAAATGCTATGAATGCATTTTTCCTCCCAGAAAACCTGTTAAACACCCACCAGCACACCACTGGTCTGTGGGCACCTGGGGGAACCAGACAACACTGGGAACTGGATGAGCTGTTGTGGCCACACTGTGTGGAAGGACTAAGAACGTGCTGAATCGGGATCCTTGGGCCGAGGGCTCAGGCCTTCTCCTCTGAGTGCCTGGGGCTGTCGGGTGGTCCTGGGAAGGTACTTCCAGTCCCAGGACCAGGCTAGAGAGGCAGAAACAGCCCAACTTGGCACTGAGTGCTGGCTCTGCCATTTACTCAGCGTGGGGCCTACGGCAAGTCATATAATCTCATGGGTGAATGGGGACAAAACACCCCTGACTTCACCGGGCCTGTGAATTAAAGGTCATGGATGCCTCAAGACTTTATAAACTGAACTATGCCAGTCGGAGTCACTGGTCCTTTGCTAACCCGGCTGTCCTGGGCATCTCCCATCTCATGCCCTTGCCTATGCCCCATCCCAACCCTCTCCCCCAGCTACTGGTGGCCCTAAGTAAGGTGTAGATGGCCCAGAAGACCCCCGATTCCACAGTACAGGGATGCGCCCCTCAAACTTTCTGTCCAGCACTCAAGTCAGCTCTTTTCTCTTTCAGAACCTCCATATCACTCCTGAGAACAGAGGATTCCCATCACCGTGGGGACCTCCGTGAGGCAGACAGCAAGTGGCTGCCATGCTGGGCCACTCCACCGTCTCAGAAGTGGCTGCCATGCTGGGCCACTCCACCGTCTCAGAAGTGGCAACCGTTTACTCTTTGTCTGCACTCCTGTCTATGCTGTGTGGGCAGGCCAAGAGGAAAAATAGGTCCAGCTTCCTACTTATTTCCTACTTATTTTGGAGTAAGTTTAAATAACTCAGAGCGATGGCAACCAGCATGATTCAAGCGCCCGTGTACTTAGGAAGGCCCAAACAACCCTTGGGGTCATCAGGCTCACCTGCCCAGCCCGGGGCTACTGTTCCAGATTAGAACAGCTGCAGACATGAGACCCGACATAACGGAATGGTTCTTGCCCTCAAAACATCCCTCTTTTCTTAGGCCTCTCTGGGAGCCAGAGGGCAAGTCAGATCCAATTAAGTACAAGAACACCACAGCATTCAAAACAAGCACTATTATTTATTATAAAAGTAAATGGCCTCCATGGGCTCTGGGGGTCTTCTTTTTCTTTTTAATACAATGTGGCTTGAGAGGCTGGCTGGAACTGGACTGGCTCTCAGTGGCCTCCTCCACCACGTTGTGGAACATGCCCCGTTTCTGCCAAGTTCTGAGGGCTGACCCCACATTTGGAGCAGCGCCCTGACGGTCCCTCTCCAGCACCTGGCAGACAACAGAACCCACCTAGCACACTCGAAGCTGCATCAACCTGTGGCCCGGTCCCCAGAGAAGTAGCTGCCGGCTGGACATGGAGCAAGAGAGAGTAGGCAGAGCCCTCTCCTCCTCCGTCCTTAAGAAGCATGTCTGTCCTCGGCAGCCTACTGCAGGGAAGGAGCATCGAAGGCCCGGAGCTGTCCCCTCCCTTCCAGCAGGTTCCTACTGGGAGGTCAGAAGACACAAGAAATCAACCATCTTCTGGATGTGCTGGGGGCCGTCTTCTCTGCTGAGGGCCAGGCCCAGAGTCCTGCCTTCCGCCTGCCGGAGAGCCCACCCAGACGGCTGCCCCTGCCTGGCTCAGAAGAAAACCACTCCGCCTGTGGCGAGGTGGGGGCTGGGTGGCGTGGGGGAAGCTGAGCCCCCCACTCTGCTCTCCTTCCCACCAGAACCTAATTAAGCAGCAGCCCCGCCTTAGCAGCAGGGTCGCTTCCTGCTGGGGGAAGTCAAAAGGCTGCGGGGGAGAGGGAGGTCATGGGGCCCAGATCTAATTAACCTGCCTGCCTTACTGTCCCTGTGGCTGCATTTCCTCTATTAGCATTAATGATGCCTGGCCTGAAGCTGCCCTCCCCACCAGCGGTAGGTAGCACAGCCTGTCCCTGGGACCAATTTCCAGTCTCCGTGGCAACCGCCTCCCGAAGATGCTTTCAAGAGCTCTGACCCCGTCAGAGTTGTTGGGAGCTACAGAGAGGAAAAATGGTGTGTGGCAGAGATTCATCATGAAGTCTTGAAGCATCAAAGCCCCTGAGACAAAATAAACATTTTGTCACGCACTGGGAGGGAGGAGACAGGCTGGAGGGCTGGCCTCGGGCGGCTTAGCTCTGACCCCAAGTTCTCCTAATCCCTTCCAGGGAGGAAGTGGAAGGAGCAGCTCTGAGCCTCGTGCTGGAGCTTCAGAGTGGTGAAGAGCAGACACTACCATGCATGTCTATCAGGGCCTCTGGGGAAAAGAGACAAGGAGAAAAGGAAGCACCCGTGGGGTAAAGGGGTGCGTGGGGGGAACGGGAGGGGTAAAAACCTGGAAGGCTCAGCAGGGGATGTGAGTCCTGACAGACCAGAGCGCTCCACACTCCAGCGCCCATTGGGACTCCAGGCCAGCCCCCACAGACTCCCTGCTCAGCCTCTCATCTGAGAGGTCCCCAAAGGCTCACCTAGCAAGCAGGAGGGTGCACCTGTCTCGGCCTGCACAGCCAGGCCAGACACAGAGGGCCTGGGAGCACGGAGCAGCCAAGAATGGGACACCATGCGTCCCCACTCACACAGTATGACACTCCCAGGGAGCCAGGAACCAAGGGCTTAGGCAGGATGCCATGGGCCACCACACGCCCTGGAGCCCAGGGCTCTGTGCGCATTGCAGGCAGGACGTCCAGCCACCGTGGCCATAGAAGTCCCTCGCAGCAGCAGCCACTCAGGGAAGCAGCCCCCCCAGCTTCCTTCCTTCATAGCTGGATTCGTTTGTGGGAAGAAGGGAGGGCAGCACAGCTCTGACGGTCCCATCTGCTCTTCCTGTGGTGACATCCCAAGGTGCGGTCAAGTATTCTCGACCTTGGGGCCCACTTGCAGGTCAGAGAATTTTTTATAGATCTTACAAAACAAAAGAAAATCAAATCCAATGTGGAAAAAAATCAGAAAATAGGACTGGAGGCCCAGACTATTTCTTAGTGTTTATGACACTCAGCTGTCCACAGCTGCAAGTCTATGTCCCACAGGGAAGGGCCAATGGCCCCCACATGCAAACTCTCACACACTCACCCCGCGCATAGCCATCCTGCCTCGGGGTCACTCGGGGAAGTGGGCCTGAGAGAGGGCCACGCTGCAGCTGCAGCTCTGACAGCTGTGGCTCTGAAGCTGGGGTTAATTCTGGGGTGCTCCCAGAGTTTAGTCCTGGCAGCAGCAGAACTCTCCAGGATCCTTGGGCAGGTTCCTCCACAGCTGGAAGGGTCCAGAAGCTGGCTCCACAGCTGGCTGTTCCAGGCAGTTCCTGGGCCCAGGATGAAGTCCTTCAGTGGCCTCAAAAGTCCCACGATTCCAGCCACCGCAGTCCTGCCATTGGACTTTGGGGGTCCTGAGCCAGGGGACCGACCATCCCATAGGCCAAGGGGTGGAAGAGGTAGAAGCTGCGAGAGAAGCAAGGGAGGCAGTTGGCGACCTGTGGCTCGGCTGAGGAGCTGGAACTGACTCCTCCCGCTGGAGTTCACAGACCCCACATGCAAGGGGGCTCGGCATCTAGACACACAAAGAGGACTTACTGGATAAAGGAAGGGCTCTCCCCGAGAGGCCCAGGAGACGGCCCTTCCAGGGTCTGGTCATTAGCTGTTTGGCCCAGTTTGTCCCAATGTGAAGTTGACCCTCTTAGGCACACGCTCACAGGCCACACCCCCTCAAAGGTCAGTGATCTCAGGCAGGGGTCCATGAGATCGCAGGAGGTGGTGAAAAGGGGGCTTTCCAACAACTCTCTTCCAGAGATTCAGAGTACACCCCTTCACCCTTCCTTCCCTCTCCCTCGTGCTGCCAAGGCAGTCACTGGGACTAAAGAGGGGGCCCTTCTGGGTGTGCTGGGATGCTATGGAAGCTGGAAGCCCGCTCCCTCCCGGACCCCCTCCTTCCTGGCTGCACAGTAGGGCCACCTGGGGGCTCTGAAAACCATGGCCCCGCCTGACCCAGAGCTGCTGGGGATGGGCACAGGTAGCTTCAGAAGCACCTGGGGGACCCTCAGATGCACCCAGGAACGAAGCTCCACTGGGCCCACAGTGGGGCACACGGTGCAGGGGCGCTTACCTGTAGGCCGTTCCCAGCAGCAGGCTTAGGATCCCCACCACGTGGACAGCCCTGGCCAGGGAGGGGGAGGCCAGGCCCCAGGCACACAGCCTCAGCAGTGTGTCCCACAGTATGCCTAGTGACAGAAAAGGGACTTCTGGAACACAGGAGCAAGGAGCCACCCCAGTCAGGAGATAGAGATTCCCTCTCAGCACTGCGGCCTCTTACCACCCACCTCCCCTGGGCCAGCTCTGGGCCCGTGGGCAGCGCTGACCTGTCAGCATGCTGGAGAAGAGCATGGCAGGGAAGTAGTGGTGGAAGTAGAGAATCCGGCCCATCAGGAAGAACGGGACGTAGTGGAGCACCCAGCCAAGTAGGGCTTGGCCGCCTCCTCGCAGCAGGACCTGGGACAGCCCTGGGCCCCAAGCAGCACAGCCCGGTCAGGGGACAAGGACACCCAGTTCAGCTCTGCCCCCCCACCCCGCTTGGGGATCTGAACGAGTTCCCTCACTCACTAGGCCTTCCCTCTCTCATCTGGACCCACCCTAGCTCCTGTGGCACCTGGAAGAAGTGGCAGGCATCAGGGGCTCGAGAGCCCTGGTCAGCACCGGCTAGGGAGGCATCATGCCAAACACCAGAGGGAGGGGCTCCCTCCCATTCCACCTCCCACTTCTTGGCTGCCACATACACCTCTGAAGCAGCAGATGGGGCAAAGGTGAGGTCAGAGGTGAGGATCGAGGGGAGTGAGGGGGTGTCTGGGACTGGAGCTGTTCAGACAGGGAGATGCAGAGGCAAGGGCCTGTGTGTCTCAGCTGTGGCTAGAGGCTCCTCTCTGGCCCACAAGGACAGGGCCAGAACAACGGGGCCGAAGAGCAGCAACCGGCAGCTCTGTGTGCATGGAGGTGCTGGAGACTCTGAAAGCAAACCGCCGGGCTCAGAGCTCACTCCATCACTAGGCTGTGTCTCCTGGGGCAGCCTCTGACTCTCACTGTACCTGGACTGCCTAGTCCGTAACATGGGGTAATCAGACCCTACCCAGGGGCTGTTGGGAGGATGCAATGTGTGACACGGCACTGGGTGATTGGGGGCTGCTAGCTTTCTCAAGCTAAGGAGAACGGAAAGTGTGGGTGTCAAAGGTGAAGGACGGCCCGCCCCAGGGCGCAGTCCCCCCAGCTCAAGGTCAAGGAGGGAGAGCACGGACTGACCTGCAACCTCCGTGGGCAGCTGCGCCCCCCTCTGCACAGCCACAGCCACGACGCTCCCTGAGAGAAGGTAGAGGGCAACGCTCAGCAGGTTCAGCCACCAAACCACCTGCAGGAGGTGAGGACAGGTGGTGAGAAGAACATGGTCCCCTCCACAGGCAGGTGCTGGCCCAAGCTGGAATGTCCTACTCACCGGGTTGCCAAGCAGATAGACTCGGAAGTCTGTGTCATTGATGCCCGAGAAACGCAGGCCCTGTGGAACGGAGGTCACCTGCTGACCTGGGGCCTGGCTCATGCCCTGCCATGCCCATTGTGGGGGGAAGATGGGCACCTTTCTCAGAACATGCAAATTCTACACAAGCACTCTGGGAGGGGCGGAATCAGGACAGACCCAGAGGTGGGGCCTCCCCTGCCACCCCACACACCCACCCTCAGTCTCCACGGGCTCTTTCTGGCTCCATTTCCTGGAAGGGGCCTTAGCCTTGGGCCCTACCTGATAGTTGATAGGCCAGTGCCAGGGTTTGGACGTGAACTCATTGTCCTTGGGTTTGAGGCCATTGTTCCCCTATAGGAAGGTGGCAGAGAAAAGCTAATCAAGACAGAGACCCAGCTGGCGAGGTGTGGGTGAGGTGTGAGTGCAGTGTCTCTGACCAGGGCCAAAGCAGAAACTCTGAGTGCCTGGACCTGGAAAAGCTTACTTTAGCCTCGCATTTCTCAACTTCTTTTTCCATGACTGCCCCTGTCCTGGCCTTTTTAGACATTTTTTTCTAAATTCCCTTCACAACATTTCAATGCTAGAGCTATACGTATCACTGCTATGTACCATATGAACACCTGTGCTTTGTGCATAACAAAGGGTTTTTTTGCCCTCTAGAACTCACTTCACTCACTGGGAGAGAAATCGCTCCCGATGCAGCTAGAGCCTGAAGGACTCATCACCTATCTCTACATGGCAGGTTCAGTCTTTGCTAAAACAAGGATTAGGTCAGGAGCCTGCATGTTACCCACCAGGACTGAGGTCAGCCTCATCATCAGGACAGACTAAAAAAGTATCTCTAGGCCGGGTGTGGTGGCTCATGCCTATAATCCCACCACTTTGGGAGGCTGAGGTGAGAGAACTGCTTGAGCCCATGGGTTCGAGACCAGCCTGGGCAACTTGGCGAGACCTCATCTCTACAATAAATCAAGAAAAATTAGCTAGGCGTGATGGCACCTGCCTGTGGTTCCAGTTACTTAGAAGGCTGAGGCGGAGGGATTGCCTCAGCCCAACCAGTCAAGGCTGCCATGGCTGTGAGCGTGCTACTATCCTCCAGGCTGGGCGACAGAGTGAGACACCAACTCAAAAAACAATAGAATAAATAAAAAGATTCTTTGGAATTAACCTCTTGACCAGGTGCTGTGGCTCATGCCTATAATCCCAGCACTTTGGGAGGCCGAGGTGAGAGGATTACCTGAGCCCATGGGTTCAAGACCAGCCTGGGCAACTTGGCGAGACCTCATCTCTACAATAAATCAAGAAAAATTAGCTAGGCGTGATGGCGCATGCCTGTGGTTCCAGTTACTTGGAAGGCTGAGGCGGAGGGATTGCCTCAGCCCAGCCAGTCAAGGCTGCTGTGGCTGTGAGCGTGCTACTATCCTCCAGGCTGGGCGACAGAGTGAGACCAACTCAAAAAACAATAGAATAAATAAAAAGATTCTTTGGAATTAACCTCTTGACCAGGTGCTGTGGCTCATGCCTATAATCCCAGCACTTTGGGAGGCCGAGGTGAGAGGATTACCTGAGCCCATGGGT
Source organism: Carlito syrichta (assembly GCF_000164805.1). Classification (NCBI taxonomy): domain Eukaryota; kingdom Metazoa; phylum Chordata; class Mammalia; order Primates; family Tarsiidae; genus Carlito; species Carlito syrichta. The sequence goes on along the minus strand of NW_007246808.1, from coordinate 431,720 downwards.
TCGAGACCAGCCTGGGCAACTTGGTGAGACCTCATCTCTACAATAAATCAAAAAATTAGCCAGGCATGGTGGCACGTGCCTGTAGTTCCAGCTAGTTGGAAGGCTGCGGTGAAAGGATCACCTGAGCCTGTTGGGAGTTGGTCGTGGAGCCTGCCTGAACGTTAGGGATCCAGGCAGGCTGCAGACCCTGAGACTACTAGGACGAGTTCAGGAGCTAAAGGCCCATTCCCTCTTCCCTTCTTTGCTGTTTGGCATGATCCACTAGCAGGGACTTTGATGATCTAAGCATGAAGTTCTGAGAGTATGACAAGCATGGCTTACTTTAGGAGTCCATTGTTCCCGTTTCTCCCAGACTGCGGTTTCAGCTTTAAACTTAACATAATTCAAACTCAGGTCACATTTGGGAGCCTTTAATACGGTACAAGTTTCTTTTAAGATTTAATAGTATATTTGTAGAATTAGTATATACATACAAAGTGCTGTTTCAACCTAATAATATAGATAAATATCTAGAGCTACCAGAAACGGCCCAGCACAAACTTTGGGCTGGGCCACATTCCAAAGGGCCCAGCACGTACTTTGGACTGGGCTGCCTTCTTTTAAACCAGGTTTTAGCTACAGTTAGTATAGGGTTTTTTCTACTTATTATAGAAATTGAATTTATTTTATTCACAGAATAGGTTATGCTACATCAGTGAATTATGTCAGTTCAAGCATGATCAAACATGATATTTTGAGGTTTAATAAGAATACAGCTAACTTTAGAAATTACATTGTTTCCATCTTCTACATTTGCAGTTTTGGCTTTAATACAATTTCCAGTTTATACTTGGGTTTTAGTTTTTAGATGCTTTATTGCTGATGATCAGGATTAGGAATTAGAAAATTTTATAAAAGTTAAAATAGATTTATAAGATTTTATAAAAGTTAAAATAGATTTATAAGATTTCGGAACAGCCATTTTGTTAAGAGATTGTAATCAATTGTTCCCAGAAACGGCCCAGCGTGATCTTTTGACTGAGCCACATTCCTTAGGAATTGGTTTGGGCTATAATTAAGAGTTTCTATAGTGTAGGTAGAATTAGCAAAAACAGAGAGGAACTGGGATTGAGGTTGGTTATTAGGTGTTGCGTATGCATAGGTTTTAAAAGTTATTGATTATTAGAATATTATGATATTAGAATTGTTGTATTGCTTTTGAGAAATATTAACCAAGCATGAGGAATAGTGAGATAGTTTGGGATCCTCATTCCTCATGCTTGGGGAAACACCTGGTGGGTGGGGGACGCCCCTCATCTACCTGGCTCTATGTTCATGTAAATGTCTTGTGATTTAATTGGGATTGCCCTTCCTCTTACTCCAGGAAACACCTGGTGGGTGAGGGATGCCCCTCATTCACCTTGCTTTGTGTCCATGTAAAAGTTTTGTGATTTAATTGAGATTGTTCTTCCTCATGCCTGAAGAAACACCTGGTGGGTGGGGGGGCGCCCCTTCTGCACCTGGCTTGTGTTCATGTGGAAGACTTGTAAGACTGCCTGTGTAAAATTTGGGATAAATACACGCTGTAAACCCCCAATAAATGGCTTCTGCTCAATTCACTGAACAGATGTCCACCTTCTTTCTTTCTCTTTATATCTATCCCTCCATTTTTCTTTCTTTTAATATCTATCCCTCCTACAGAATCGGCTTCTACACTAGACAGAGTCCAGCTTCTTTCTTTCTCCCCCAGTCTCTTTCTTTCTTTTAATATCTATCCCTACAAGTCGCCGATGCCATCACACCTTCCAAGGGACCTCCTAAATCCCTTTTCGGGGGCTGGCCCCTCAAATGAGCCCAGTAGGTCGAGGGTGCGGTGGCCATGAGCGTGCCACTGCACTCCAGCTTGGGCGACAGAGGGAGACTCCAACTCAAAAAAATATATATATATTTCCCCCGAAGGGGAGTCAGATGCTACAAGTCAGGCAAGGGCTTCCAGCCTCAGCACTACTTCTGTCTTGGGTCAGGTGAGACTCTGTTGTGGGGGCTATCCTGTGCACTGCAGGGCATTTGGCATCCCTCACCTCTACTCACTGACAGGGATGCCAGTAGCACCCCTACCCCCTCACCCCTCAGTTATGCCAGCCAAAAATATTCCCCAACATGGCCACATATCCTCCGGGAGGTAAAATGTCCTCAATGGAGAACCACTGGTAGAGCTCAAGAAAGATCCAAAAATTCTGGTTTGGTGAACTGCCACCCAGTCCCTTACTAATCCAAGTTGTCAGGGGCATGGGGCGCTGCTTCTCCAGGGTAAAAGTGCCATGGGGTTGTCACACTAAGAGGGCCATCTGTACAGCCCCTGCATCCCTGTGACCCTTTGAAGGACATGAGAATGAGGAATGGATCATTCTGGACCCCTGGGACAGTTGCTGAGAAAAATCAATTCCTTCAAAACAGTCCAGTTCAGTCCCAAACTCAGGAACTCCAGCGAGAATGGCAATAAGCCCAGGGAATCCTATTCACTCCATTAGACCCTGAGCACTCCTGCTCCTTTACCAAACCAAGAGATGGAAGGAAGGAGAAATCTATAACCATCACAGGCACATGTAACTATAAGCTGTTGTCTATGCTCAAAATCTAGACGGGCCTGTTCCAGCTCACTCACCAGGCAAGCCAGCCTTCCCTGCCAGGCCTCCAGCCTCCACTGTGCTGGCAGACAAGCCTGCCTGCAGTTTCTCTAGTTTTGACTCAGTATTTTGGCCTCCCGACTCTACATCAGTTGACTAAGAAAACTCCCTTGCATCCCTTTTCTTCTGTGACTCTACCTCCCAGATAATGAATGACAAAATGAAACTTAGATTTAGTCTTATAATTCTACCCAGACCCAGAGTGACATTCTGACTGACAGGCACATATCCAAAAGAGCTAGGTCGATGAGCCACAGTGACAGCTACAAGCAGGAGTCAGGGAAGAAGTGACCCAGAGATTGCATGATGTCAACTCATCACCTCCAAATGTGCAAACGTGACAAGATCTAAATTTTTAGAACTTGACTGGTGAAGTAAGTCAACTGTATTTACTGCTTACACAGTCACAGTCGCCTCCAGGAAAGTCCCCTTGACAATGGCTCACCAGGGAAAACACAACTGCTGCCCCTCCCTGCAGCCTTGTGGGTGGGTTGACAGTCACATGTCCAGCTTTGAGACTCAGGGGTGCTTAAACATCATGCCTGTGGAACACATGTTTCCCATAAGCCAGAGGAAGGGGTGTCTCCACTAAACACAGAGGCCCCAGCAGCATTTCCCTAGTTTCCTCAGGGAAATATACACTGGTGGGTAGTTTCCTGAATACAAGGATTTCCTCTGAATCTTCCTCCAACCTTTGATCCTCCAATAGCTGCCAGCTACTAATGACAGAGAGTGCAAACAACAAGTCTCATAAAACCTTAAGGAAGAATCCCCTGCTCCCCATAGAGAGTTCTGCCCAGGAATGTGAGTAGGTTCATGACTGGGACCTCGTGCTGCATGTAAGCACTCCACTGAGGTCTGCAGCTGCTGGTCTCGATTTCCTATGATGGTATCAGTGTCTCATGATCTCCAACCAAGAGCACTGTGACTTTCAGGGACTCTGCCACTTAAACAGATCTGCAAATCACTGGAGGCAGAGGAGGGTTGTGGCAACTAGCAATGACTCTGAAAGCCTACTAGCCTAGTTGTGCGACCCTGGGCAAGTTCCGTACCCTCTCTGTGCCTCAGCTCCTTCATCTGTAAACTGGGAGTGACAATAACCTCCCCAGGACTGTGGTAAGTATCAGATGAGTTAATACATGTGAAGTGCTGAGAGTAGTATCTGGCACATAAGAGCTCCCAATGGGCCCACTGCTATCACCACCACCACTATCCTCATCCCGTGGTAAGGGACATGCCCTTGCAGATCAAGTACACCAGTAGGTGAAGACGCTTTCGAGCCCTCCCAAGGGGGCGGTGCTCTCTCCCACAGCACTGATTTGGGATCCCTATGTGTGGCTGTCCAAGAGCTCTTAAGGGACACCATGAAAGGAGCAGGGGCCACAGTACCCGGATCATGACCATGTGCGACTCCAGCAAGATCTCAGGGAAGCTGGGCTGTAGCACCTCCAGGCTGATGTTTGGCACTAGGGGAAAAAAACACAGAAGAAAAGACTTTGTCATGCATTCTCCCCTCGCAGTCTGTCTGTCCATGGTATCCACATTCCTACAAGTCCAAGTGCAGCCTTCCTGACAAGCTGTCAAAGTGGTGAGGAGACTAGAGAAAGTCTGGCCCAATTCTTGATCCTTTATTCTGGTACTAAGCATCATCAAGCATTCTGAGAAATCCAAAGGAAGCAGATGAGAAGGCCTCCCGCATGGTGCTCCGAAAGTTCTCGGCACCGTCACCCTTCACTGTGTTACTGGCTCAGATGCTGCTACCCTGCTGGGCATGAGGTCTGTGGGGACAGGGACCGAGGCTACTTCCCTTCGCCAATATATCCACAGGGCCCCATAAGGCATACTCAGTAAAGAGGTGTGTAATTAGTTAGATGGTTTGGCTGGATTCAGTATTAAGAACACAATGGAAAGCACAAAGGGAAGAAAAAATTGTGTATAAGCTTAAGGGGATAGTTTAGGAAAACAGCGGATGCTTCCACAAGCTGACACTGAAGTGGAAATGTCATACTGGAGCCTGGGAGTAGTGACATAGGGCGCAGATCAGGGCTGTGGCTGCCACTTTCCACACAGGTGCTGGGTGGATGGGGAAAAGCTCTACCCTGGAGCGCAAGGGAAAGTTCCAGCTTGCTCCAAGTCTGGAGGCTGGGGAGGTACCCATGGTGCAGGGGAGAGGGGCCCAGATGGAGATGAGACAGATGAACCTGCAGATGGCCACTGGTCACTTTAGGGAGAGGAGTCTAAGGAGGGAGTGGACAAGAAGAAAAAGGAGCCAGCTCTATAGGTATACACAACTCCCGTAAGGAAGTTAGGATTAAAAAAGGAAGAGATGGCAACACAATGCCATGACAGCAAAGCCTCTGATGGTTTGTGTATCGTATAAATGCTGCCCTCCGGAGCCAGCCCAGAAGGTGACCCACTCACACTTGGGGTTGATGTGGTCCTCTATATTCCAGATGGAGTTGAGGGTTTCTTTGAGGTATGGAGTGCAAGTCACTTCCAGCTGCTCCCAGCCCCTGTGAAAAGGAGTCACACTGTCTCTCAGAAGACCTGAAGTCTTCCATAGAGCAGCACTGGCTTCCATGGAGCCCTTCTCTCTTCAACCTGGCAGCCATTCTTTTTAACCTCGCACTTCTATCCTAGGAGTAGTCTAGCATATGGCACTCCCATTTAAAGAGACACAGACCCAGAGAGTTATTCGCACAAGCCAGGTGTACACACATCCACTTATAAGAACACATAATCTCGAAGCTGCCCTGAAGTTCTGTGCTCCATGCGACCTGAGGCCTGTTCTCCTCCATCTGCTACGAAGAGAAAGCAGACGGCAGTGCACACTGATCCCTGGAAAGCGAGAGCTTCTGGTGCACTCTCCGTGGGCAGAAGGAAAAGCCCAGCCTCGACAGGGATATCAGAATCTGAGACTTACCACTTAGGCAGAACCTTTCCTGAGGAGCCCAGAACACACCCTGTGACCAGATGGATGAGGCGAATTCGACTTCTCAGCACTTTGATCCGGTTTCCAAAGTTTCTGTTCACAACTTCAATCCTCCAGAAGTCATTTGAGTCTCCTGTCCCATTCTGCCACATACGCCAAGAAAAAAACACAAAGCAAGTGAGAGGACTGTAGAGAAAAGGTGTCAAAAAGAGAAATGGCCCCCCTTTCAGATGCCACCATGTCACAAAGGCTAATGACCAAGTCAGCCTCGAGGGAGGTAGGAAAGGGTCAAGAGGGTCATAGAAATGCCCCAGCTCACGACAACAATCCAAAGAAGGAGTGCAACTCCTAGGACCGGAAGTCCAAGTCTTCACTTCCTAAGAGGAGAGTCGAAGCTCTAAACAGATGTTTCTGCCCTTAAACAAAACTCAAGAAACCATGCTGAGCCGACAGAAATAGATTTGGGCTACTTGCATCTACTACTCTGGCCATCTGGAGCCTCAACTCATCTATGCCAAAAACGTCTGGCCTGGGTACTGCACTTTGGAAATTAAGACAGTCGTATCTAATTCTCCTCAGGAGACACCCACAAGAATGAAGATGAGAAAGTTCAGAGTCTTGACTTGGGTACAATGTGGGATGAGCAAACAGAAAGAGGGCTGGGAAATTCACCTTAAAGAACCCAGAGTCTTTACTTAAGATCTTGGAAGGGAATGAAACTAAGAGTCACAAGTATGTTTCCGCTAGTAGTTTTTGTCTTCAATTACCCCACAAGCCATAAGTATTCAGAGCTTTCACTCTATTAACGGCATCTCCCTGAGGTAGTTAAATACAGAAGCTATGTAGATGACATCCCTTTGCAGAACAGGGATGCAATCCTTAAAAATAAAGCCAATTGAGAATTTGGGATCTGCCAAAGATCAACTTACATATTCATAAGGGGCCATATTGTGGGTCCTTGGTTTCTATGTCCAATGAGATTTTTTTTTTTTTGAGTTGGAGTCTCACTCTGTCGCCCAGACTGGAGTGCAGTGGCCGCTCCCGGCCACCGCAGCCTCGACCTGCTGGGCTCCAGCGATCCTTCCGCCTCAGCCTTCCGAGTAGCCGGAATTACAGGCATGCGCTACCATGACTGATTGTAGAGATGAGGTCTCACTGCCTAGGTGGGTCTTGAACCCGCAGGTCCAGGCGATCCACTCACCTCAGCCTCCCAAAGGCACGGGATTACAGGCTGAGCCACCGAGCCCGGCTTCCAATGAGATTTTAAGAGACCCAAACAGTATTCACATCTGACATTTATTAAGTATCAGAACACATACACGGCATGGTGGTTATATGAGGAGAGGGATGGAGATGAACAGACTTCACAGGCTGCTTTCCCACAGCAAGCCTCGCCAAAAAGCCCCTGAATGTTCAGCGAGTCCCAGTGCAGCCTCCAATCCTTGAGAACACTCCAGAATTCTTGGGAAGATGTGTCCCACCACACGGCCCTGAGCCAAGGCCCATACTTTTCACATCCAGCGCACACCCCAGTTGCTCACTTACTATGCCATAGCCAGTGACCTGATAGTGCTTCCGGGTCAGGGGAGCCTCATGGTAGTGACTGTGTAAGTTCCGGGAAGTCCTGGAAGTTAGAAAAGAGAACTGTCACTACCCTGAAGGGATGTTCATGCTTCTTCATTAACTAAGGATTTTCAGGATCATCTGCTAGGACAAGCAAAATTAGAATCTTAACTATTAAATCCAACACATCAGGAACTTGTTTCCTATTTACTCACAAGAAATACCCAGAGATTTACTCACAAGAAATACCCAGAGCCCAGCCCGGGAGAGCAGATGGTCAGAGCACTGGCTGACATGCCAAGACGGGGGCTCACTGTAGTTGTTGGCAGGGGTGGGGGGTAGCTGTCACACACTTGGGAGCTCCGAAGCACTTAGCTTGCCTGACTTATGAGGCAGATGTGGGGAGAAAATGAAAACGTGTCACCCACACATGCCTGAGCAAGGTAGCCTCCTCACCCGCCTCCACTCCATCTACTCCCACCACTGGTTTTGCAAAGTGGAGACCTGTTGGGCAGGAGGGAGTTAATTTAGCTTTTACTTGTTTGGGTTTTCACATCAACTCTTCTCACTTTTATCCATAAGAAGTAATAAATGTTCACTATAAAACTTCTGGAAATTTGTAAAATTTAACTGAAATAAATAATTTGTTAATGATACAATGAAATGCATTAAATAATAAAATAAAAAATTTAAGTGTCCAGGATCCAACTGACTAGAGACAAACCAATGCTAATTGCTTACAGATATGTCTATATGGAGATATATAGATACATGCATATATATATATATATAATCCCCTGATTAGTGTCTGAAATTTTTGCAGGGCTACTTCTTCTGCCTAGTGCTTCTGCCTGCCCCTATTTCCTTGTGTGCTTTCTTATTTTTGACTGTATGCTATTCACTGTGGCTGAAAAGCTGTTCGTGGGAATGGATACTACTTGCATGTGCTATTTGTCATGCACCTAGGAGAATTACCAGTCTAGGATCATGTTCATTAAGTTCATGACTTGAAGATTCCAAGATTACCCAGGCTGACATGAATTTGAGCTGCATATTCATGTGAGGATCAACTGGTAGTGATAACTTCTCAGGCACCATGGATAGCTCCTCACCCAACCCCCTCCCCCAACACTCTGCTTGCTACCAAAGTAACTTTTCCTTATAGGTAGATAATGCAGATTTATCCTTATCCTAAGCTTTTTGGGGTTCCAAATTTTGGAGAAGGATCACTTAATAAATTTGCCACTTTGGGTGAGCAGAGAGCTTTGACTTTAAAACCTATTCTCTGGCTGGACGTAGTGGCTCAGCCTGCAATCCCAGCACTTAGGGAGGCCGAGGCGAGAGCACTGCCTGAGACCCGGGGGTTTGAGACCAGCCTGGGCAACTTGGTGAGATCTCATCTCTACAATAAATCACAGGCAGAGGCTGCGATGGCTGTGAGTGTGCCACTGCACTCCAGCCTAGGTGACAAGAGTGAGACTCCAACTCAAAAAACAAACAAAACAAACAAATAAAAAGCAGTCAAAATGAAAGCCCAGAACTCAAGACTGTGGAATCAAAGCAAAAGTGGCTTTAGTGTCTCACTTATTTCTCTGGATTCTCTTTCCCACTTAGATTTTGGCCTAGTGACTCTTTAATATCTTGTCAGGTTTTTATGCTTTCAAGAAGTCTTTGTATTATTCAAGTATTGTTAGTCATTTTCAGGGAGAACATTAGTTAAATAAACTAGCCTGCCATATTCTCAGAAACAGACTCCTACATCTTTCTAAAGGCAGCCACTTAAGAGGCTTTGGGTGCTGGGTACAGTGGTGCATGCCTGTTATTGGAACTGTTTGGGAGGCTGAGGTGAGAGGATAGCTTGAACCCAGGAGTTCGAAGACAGATTGGGCAACATAACGAGATCCTGTCTCTTAAAAGAAAAAAGAAAAAAAAAAAGGAAGTAACAGCTTTGGGCAACTCATATTTTCTCCTTTTCCTCTAGGAAATGGAAACTGAAAGGTGCTCTCAAAGTTCAAAACTCCTCCAGGTCAAAATAGGTAGGCAAAGGCTGGCCTGTTTATCTCACAACCTTCATAAAATGCTAGCATGGCAGCTCTGTTCCATTTTCTAGAGCCTCAACCAAATCTGAATTCTGTTGATTTCTTAAATGAACTCCCTACCCCTGGTGCCCACACCATTCATTTGTCCAAGTAAAGAAACTTACTCTTTGTGTTCCAGTCGAATGATGTCTCCATGTCTTACAAACTCCACTGGGAAGGAAGGGTCTCGGGGATCTGCCAAGAAGAAACAAGCAGTGATAACTGAGATCACTCACTGTGCTAGCGTTAACTGAGGGTCCACCAGTAAGCAGTTACATCACCATGTGTTGGAGGTGCTGACAGAGTGCTCTGGAACCAAAGAGGAGGGCCCTGATTGCCTCGGAGAGTTACGAGAAGGGTGTCCCAGAGATGATGCCTAAAAAGACTCTTAAAGGTGGGGGAGACTTGTGTCAGGTGAACAGTGGAGGAAGGTACCAGAATCATGGAAGAACAAGACTCATCTGTCGATAGTAAATGGTCTCATACTGTTGAAGTGGGTGGGGCAGGAAGGAGAGTGGGAACAGGAGATGAGGGTCTGAACAGGTGAGGCAGGCTGCAGATTCCAGGCTGGGAGACATGGCCTCCATCTGACAGCCTGAAGTCCCCATGGAGCAGAAGCTGGGAAGATAAATAACAACATTTTAGTAGTACTAACATAGTCTTCTAACAATTCATTCCATGCAAGTGATCATTTGTCCAGCTCTCCTCAAAATCAAATAAATCCAGAAAACTTTGCCAGTGACTGTCTTGTTTCTGGCAATAGACTTGCTAAATGTGAGGTGAAAAAAAATGATGAAATGATGAAAGGAAAGGACTACTTCTGTATCCTCTCGAAGTCAAGACCAGTCAGAATCTAGAAAGGTGATGACATGGAAAAGGAGCTGGCAGTAATAATCACAACACAGAATAGATCCCTGCAAATTTCTGACCCAAACAGTGAGACATCAACACACTATAAATAGCTCAAGGTCAGGAAAGAGAAATTTGCCAGTGCAAATCACTGGCTCTCAAGAGAATCAAAGAACTCAGCTATGCTGCCTTCTGAGGTCTCTTAAAAAGATTAACTAGCAAGATGACAAATCAAACAAGTCAATCCAATATTTCACACAGATTGGAGAGGGAGCATTTACAGTCATCAAGATCACAAAGACCTTAGTCTATAAGGTTCCAACAAAATCCTAAGTCACTTAGGTGAAATGCCATTGTCTTTACTCAGAGGCTACAATAGAATAAGAGACTAAGATGTCTAGTAATGAATACACACATGTCCCCCCAAATCTAAAATAATAAAATAAAAATAAGGATGTCCAAAGCTTGGGTTCATGCCTACATGACTCAGAAGTAAAACTGGTCTTCCCTCATGACTCTTCACTGTGAGAGAACACTCATGTTTGCCTGTTGAATCAAAATGCAGTCGATACTTGTGTGATGAAACTGTAAAAACAGACTGTCCAATGGGGTCATCATGTGTACTAGTGACGGGCAGGATGCAAAGACAGTGGTGGTGCCCACCACGTTTCCAGCCTTAAAATGGCGACAGAGGCGACAGAGCAATGAAGGTGCATTTAGTTGAGCGACTGCCCACTTCACGAACGCTCAGGAACAGCTCACTCAGGGGATCTGCTGAGGAGTCACAAGGGACACCCATGACACAGGACTGTCAGCAGTGACAGCGGGCTCAGAAGGTGAGAGGAAGAAGCCACTGCGTGCTTCTCGGCCTGCAGGAGCCAGCTATCTGACCAAAGAAAGGCAGATCTGGACCTGGGCTTGCTCTTGTCCTAAAGCCCTGAGAGCCGGACAGGTGTGCTTCAGTGCCACTATGTCCAGGCCAGTGAGGGGCAGATCAACAGGCACTGAATGACACTCCAGGCACCAGTCTGGACCACGTCCAATCACAGGGTGGCTGGCAGGTCCTCAGGTCTCCAACCACTGGCTCAGTACAGTGATGAACAGTGGGCAGCTCTATCTTACCAAGACGACTTGAGCTGTACCACATGGTGGGGCCTGCAAGGCTTGGTGTGCTCTGAGTTAGGAATGAAAGCAGCCACCAGGTACCTCAGCTGGGGCTTCTCACAGCTCCTGGTGGCATGCTCAGGTGACCTCTTCACCTGGAGTAAGCCTGAGCCTGGCCCTGCTATCTTCAGAATGGCAGCTCTAAGGGCAAGATCTACCTGTTTTGCCGAATGCATATTCCCTGTGCCTACAACAGTGGTTGGAACATAGTAGGTGCTCTATAAATAATTGGTGGAAGGATAACTGAGATCAGTAAAGGTGTAGTCAAAGATTCTCAGGAAAGCCCATCGCAGGATCATCCTTTTGGAGGCATCAGAGATGTTAAGAAGGGCTCAAAGTCCATAACACGAGAAGCAGCAGCCTGTGACCACATTACCTGAGTCTGTGTTATGTTTCTTGATAATCCACAGGTTGTTGTAGTCCTTGTGCAGATAGGTGGTGACCTGGGTGGGGGAAGAGGGAGGAGGGGGAGGGAAGGAGAATACGTCACTATCAGTACAGCTGGCCAAGGACAACAACAGCAAACTAAGCTCAAGCCTCTTTTTTTTTTTTTTGAGTTGGAGTCTCACTCTGTTGCTCAGACTGGAGTGCAGTAGCCGCTCCCAACCACCGCAACCTGGACCTGCTGGGCTCCGGCCATCCTTCTGCCTCAGCCTTCCAAGTAGCTGGAACTACAGGTGCGCGCTACCATGCCCGGCTAATTTTTGATTTATTGTAGAGATGAGGTCTCGCCAAGTTGCCCAGGCGGGTCTCAAAACATAATCCAGCCATCAGCCGGGGCCGTTTCCTAACAGGGCTCAGAATTAGCACTGGAGAGATACTGTCCTTCCTTCTGCATTTAGAGGCCTTGTCTCAAAGAGCCTTCTAGATCTGTTTCTTTGTATCTCTGCATCTTAGCCTTAAAGTTCCAGACTTCTAGAGGGAGGCAGCAGGATGCTTTATGTAACAGTTTCCAGCTCACAAAGGGAATGAGGATTTAGTGCATTTTAAAAGTAATCAAGACCATGCCTCAAACTTCCTAAATACAGAATTTATGCCTTTGGGAGGCTGAGGTGAGTGGATTGCCTGAGCCCACGGGTTCAAGACCCGCCTGGGCAACTTGGTGAGACCTCATCTCTACAATAAATGAAAATGAGTCGGGTGTGGTAGCGCACGCCTGTAGTTCCAGCTACTTGGAAGGCTGAGGCGGAAAGATCGCCAGAGCCCAGCAGGTCGAGGCTGCGGTGGCCGGGAGCAGCCACTGCACTTTAGTCTGGGTGACAGAGTGAGACTCCAACTCAAAAAAAAAAAAAAAAAAAAAGAATTTATGCAATTATAGTTTTTATAATGTGGCCAAATGAAACTAAAAGGCTCCATAAATATCCTGTCCTAGAGTTTTAACCCATAGTCATTTCACACACACTGATTTCTAAAACTTGTGTGTGTGTGTGTTTATGAGCAAATGTCTGTAATGCTACATAGGAATACTCTAACAGCAAAAGTTTGGTAACAGTATAAATGTCTAGTAATAGAGAAACAGTTAACATAACAGTATGTCCATGGGATAGAATATTCTACAGCCACAAAAAAGGTTTCAGAGAAGTTTTTGGCAGCATGGGAAAAGGCTCATGAAATGCTGGTGCTAAAATGGCGGCCGTGTAATACAGACACTGTTCCAAGTGTTGGGGAGATCTTATCTCATTGAATTGTTACACTTTATGCTGTAGGTACTGTAGTTATCCCCACCTTACTTACAAGGACACTGAAGTGAAGTAATTTGCTCAAGGTCACACAGCTTATGAGTTGGGGAGACAGGATGTAAACCAGGGCAACTAATTCCAATGCTCCCAGGATACAGACTATATATACAAGATTATGCCAATTAATAAAGTATAGAACTATTATAATCCCAATTGGACAATGTACAGCCATGCACTACATAGTGACATTTTGGTCAACAACAAAGTTCATATCTGATGGTCCCATAAGACTATAATATTGCATTTGCTGTACCTTTTCTATGTTTAGATATGTTTACATACACAAATATGTACCACTGTGTTCCAACTGTCCACAGTATTCAGTACAGCCACATGCTGTACAGGTGCGTAGCTTGGGAGCAATAGGCTATACCATATAGCCTAAGTGTGTTACAGGCTGTACCACATAGGATTAGGTAAGTACACACTATGATGTTCACACAATGACAACATCATCTCATGAAGCATTTCTCAGAATGTATCCCCGCCATTAAGTGATGCATAACCCTACTTGCAAAGAGATTTGAAATTCACACTTAGGGGGAAAAAATTATTTTGCTGTATTATGGCTACTTCATTTGAGTGGTTTTTGCTGTGCTTCTCAGAAAAAATTAGAGATGATGATATTAAAAATACACAAGAAGTTAAAAAGTCTTGGTGGTCATAGAAAAATTAAAGTTAAGTTCACACTCTTTAAACAGCTAGACACAGTCCATCCAACTTGAGTTTTCTCAAGGATGTTAAAGGCTGTGGTGCTCATGCATGTACTGTGTGTGTGTGTGTGTGTGTGTGTGTAGTGGGAGTGTTTTTGTATGCTTTTACAAAAGTCATTATTATTACCATTCCTACATCTTTATCATAAGTCTGGTCCATGGCCTCTTTTTCCCACTGAAATGTTTGTTTTGATAATAGTTTTTAAAAACCTGAGATTTCCTAGGAACACAGGTATCCAATTATAGCAGAATGCTATACATCAAAAAATTCAGATAAACATTAATCTTCTGGGATGATGTATTGCTTTTGTTTGTTTTTTAGACTTTTCCATATTTTCCCATTTTATGTTATACATGTTATACTTTAAAAACATTGTACAATCGAAACTGTGACCTGCAGGGCAGGGAGGGCCACCAGAGATGATCTGGTCCAATTCCCTTCAATTTACATGTGAGGAAACAGCTGAGAGAGGCCAAGTGCTTCAGTCAAGGACAAAGCCAGACACTCTGTCCCTCGCCCCACACACTCCCTTTACACACCAACCCAGGTCCACACCTCCACACACAGGTTCCAAGTGCACCACGCCAGCTCAACAGGACCTTTCAGGATGTGGCCCTTCTCTCCTCTGCACAGTGTGGGTGTTCCTAGTCACTCTATCTGTAACTATTGTCTTCTACATGACACCTACAGCAATTTGACACCATTAGAAGGCGAGCTGTTTCTGTGCTGGGTATACATTAGAACCATCTGGAAAACTTAAAACCAAAACCAAAACACATGATGCATGGACCTCCTCCTAGATGCATTAAGTCTTCCTCTGCAGTAGAGTCCAGGCTCAGAATTTTTTAAAAAATCTCTCCAGTTGATTCTAAAGCACACCAGGGATAAGAACCACTGAGCCAGAGACAAGCGGAGAAGCAAAGGTGATAAACTGATATGAAAACCTGATGCCCTGGGTCAGCTTTCTAGTAAATAAAAAGGGAGGAATAATCAAGTATTTTAAGAAGCACAACTTTTGCAAAGTAAAGACACTGGTCATTTCACGAGCAGAGAAGCTTCCCTTCCAAGTGTCTCAGATAACAGCCTCTCTCTTGGCCTCACCTCATGAGGTCCCACAATGCCCAATGGTCGACCTCCTCTTTCCAGTGACCTCTCCTCCTTGCACTCTCCCTCCACCTCTCCTCCAGCCTCCCTGCTCCTCCCTTCTCCGCCTCTCCTCTTCTCAGTCTGCGGTGTCAATGCGCCCAGGGCTCCTTTGCTGGCCCTCCTCCCTTTGGGCACTGCCACCCATCCCCTGGTGTGCTTGCACCCACAGGCTACACACTCAGGTCTCTCTCTTGAGACAGCCATAAGCCTAAATGCACAAAGGAAAACTCTTCCTCCTCCTCCACTTCTGATCCTGTGAAGCAGTATTCTCATACATTCACCCTGATGTCCAAGTCATAGGCTTGGCACAGCTCTTCCTTGACATCTGTCCAACCCCAGTCCCGACGCTCTACCTATGATGTGCTTCCTGTGTCCATTTCCACCTCTGCCCCCGTGTTCGCCCTGTTCATCACCCTTTGTCATAATTACTGCCTCCTAATTGCTTCTTTGCATTGACTGCATCCCTGCTGAAGTTATCTTTTCAGACCAGAGTTCTAGTCACATCTTGCCCTCATTTAATAACTTCCACTGCCTCCCTGCTGTCTATGGAACAAAGTCAAATCTACACAGGCCTCTCCCAATCTGGTCCCACTATCCTCTCCAATATCCGGCTTCTCCCTCTCAGGTGCCATGCACTACAGCCACACCTAACACTCCTTAACATGGCCCCGGTGTCGCTCACCCATTCAGATGGCACTCGGGGGCTAGCCCTCTTATGTGCACTTCTCCTTCTCATGTATTATATCATTTAATCCTCACAACACCCCTACAATGGAGAGAAGTACTATGAATTTTCCGCAATTTAAAGATAAGGGTACTGAAGCACAAAAAGAACTTGTCTAAAGCCACATTCCATATGAAACCAGAATTCACACCAGATCATCTAGTCTGGCTCTCTACTCTGTGGCAGGCAATGTACCAGGCCCTTGAACCTTTCAGAAACTGGCAATCAAGGGAAAAGAGACAGGAGGAAGGAAGCTCTCTCAGCTCAGTAGGAAAAGGGCTGCAGCACTGGCATGCAGGGGCGCCCAGAGGCCTCTTGTCAGAGGGGCACTTAAGCCAGCACCACAGAGTGGGTCGCGGAGTCAGACAATGCCTGTGTAGAAGCCTGAAGAAGTTGGGCAAGCCAGGGGAACGGGAGGGGGGCGGGAGGAGGAAGACTTTCCAGTGGGGATCAGTGTGAGCACAGCACCAGGAGCACGCGTGAGGACAGCCACGATAAACATGGCGAGCATGACATGTGGGCAGAGTCTCACTCACCTGCTGCTGGCGAGCACCGATGCCCTCGGGGTAGAGGTGCCTGTGGGAGTGCAGGTAGCCGATGGCCATCCGGAGGTTCTTCACAGTGATCACAGAGCCGTAGGCCAGGTCTGAGAGGAAGGGACGCGGAGGGGTAAGTGGCGAGGCGCAAATGGCGAGGGCTGGAGGCTGCCCGGCCTGGGGAGCCTCGGAAGCCACAGGATTCACTAGCCCTGAGAGTCACCACTGGCCCAGGACTGCAACGGAGCCAACTCAGGAGAGAGACATCCCCACAGGGCACCACTTGTGCCCTTTCCTCCCCACCCCGCTGGGGACTTCAGAAAAAGCTGGGTTTTAACACTCATTTTAAAGCACCATTGGTAATAGTCAAAGATTAAAAACAACATGTCCTTCAGTCAAGGTCTCTACATGTGTTCGATGGAGTAAGGAAGAAGCGTGGCATGTCCCCATCTGGAACGCTCTCCAGGACAGATGTGACAGGCTGGCTTTGCACCCCACATCTACATCCTTTTGAACCTAGCATAAGAAATAACTGTTTAATAATGTTTTGGGATTTTTTTTTGCTCTAAATTAAAAAAACACACAGAATAGCCCACTCCCTAAAAGTGTCCATCTCCTGTAGGTGATGGGTACCCCGAGAGGCCTCCTCTCTCTCTTGTCACTGTTCCTCTTCTCAGTCCCTGGAATCTAGCCAGTCTGCCATTCACCAGTGCACTCAGGCCGGTCTCTCATGCCACCAGTAATGACCAACTCCTGCTTCTCTTTGATCATTCAGTCAATCAACAGAATATGGACCCAAGGGTGGAGAGGCCTGCCATGGTCCCAGAGGAGCCTGTCTAGGGGAAGACGGCTCACAGTCTGGGTCCTACCTATCTTTCTCAAATCTGTCTTCCAGTTCTGGTCTGCAGATGACCCACACCTTGAGTCTGCCCTGTCCTTGGCTTTGATCGTGTCATCCTTCTGCCTGGTATGCCCTCTCCTCCACCCTCTTCCCAGTAAGATCTACCCATCCTTCCGTGGCCTGAGTCCAAGGCAACCCACCCCATACATCTCTGGCCCTCCCACTCCCAGCAGCCATGATCTCTCCACCTTTCAGTCCCCACACTTGTTCCTGCATTAGGCATTCAATGCCCACAGTGGCACTGGGAGAAGCCTCTACAGCAGACTCCGCCTCAGTCTCTCTCTGTAATCAGCAAATGAAAGCAAGTCGCAGGTGGGAGGTGGGACTGCTCAGCCGCTCCGAAGAGTGTCACCAGATTCCCTGTGACTGGCCTTCGCACAGAGCTGGCTTGGAGAGCCCCGGAGGAGCAGCTGGCCTCTAGAACCAAAGGGTCTGCAGCTCGGGACACCTTCCTCCACGCTGTCCTGGCTCCCTCACAAGTATTCTTGCTCCCACTCTGCCATCTACAGGCCAGAACAACCCAAGCTACCTGTCTTCCCATTCGGTTCCCAAGATGCCCCTCTGCCTTTTACCTTTGTAACAGCCCAGGGACACTCACGTTCTGGGATGGAAGCATTGTGAAGGTTGTTTCCTGAAAGCCGGGCCTGGAAGGCAGAGCTGAAGAAACCATCACCAGGGCCACTGCAGGGAAAGGAGGGCAGAAAAGAGCCAAGTTAATAGAGCAAAAATTGTGACTTCCCAGAACCCCTGGGTAGAGATCTGCTCAGTTAGTTAAAAAGAAGTAGAATCATGCCGGGCATGGTGGCTCACGCCTGTAATCCCAGCACTTTGGGAGACTGAGGCATGAGAGGATCGCTTGAGTCCAGGAATTCAAGACCAGCCTAGCCAACAGAGTGAGACCCTGTCTCTTCAGAAAAGTAGCCAGCATGGTGGCACATGCCTGTGGTCCCAGTTACTCAGAAGTCTGAGGCAGAAGGATTTCCTGAGCCCAGAAGGTAGAGGTTGTGGTGAGCTGTGGTCCCTGCCACAGCACTCCAACCTGGATGACAGAGTGAGACCCTGACTCAAAAATAAAGAAAAGTAGAATCAGAGTGATAGTGTGGCATCATGGGGCAGACATGAATGATGGAATCAGAGAAACTGGGATCTAAATCCCAACTTAGTTACCTACTAGCTGAGTGACCTTGGACAAGTTCACCTTGTTTAGCTTTAGTTCCTCATTCATAAACTGGAGATCAAAAAACAAAAGAACTCCCAAATGACTGTGATTAAATGAGATAATGTATATAAAATGCTGCACACAGCTCCTGATACTTTGCAGTTACTCGTTAAACAGGAGTTGGTGCTGCAGTTATTATGATCCTCACCCCCCTGCACACCTTACTGCTGCCTGTCCCTGCAACTATAGGGACTCTTTTTAGAGATAAGGGGACAGTCTGGCTACAAGGAAGTTCTCATCTACCTTCAGGTCAGGGTGCTGGTCTTTCTGAGCCCTTGGCTTGCCCAAAGGATAGAACACAGGAGGAAAGAAACAGGAAAAAGCCCCTGGGCCTCTCCTGTCACCTAATCACAGACCCAGGAATTCACCTGGCCCATGCCTGGCTCTGGCAAGAGGAAGCTCAGGGCAAGACACCAGGAAGGACACGGCTGTACCTTTTATTCAGCACCATGAAGTGAACAGCAAAAGTGGCCGTGTAGAGAGCCAGGGGCAGCACAATGAGGCACAGGATACGAGCAGTCAGGTGCTTTCCCACAGTCACCTGCAAACAGAGGCAAGCGGGGCAGGGGCACATGGGCCTCATCAGCCTTATACCCGGTACGTGCATAATACACGGCTTCAACAGAAAAGTCATAATCATAAGAAAAAGCCAATAGGATAGAAGAGAAAGCAGGAACCTGAGCCTTTCCAAAGCACCCACCACTCAAGTTACACAGAACAAACACAGGCCAACCCCCTGCCACCTCTCCAGGCCCTGCACCCAGCACCCTGGGCTCCACTGTGCCATGGACACAGCCCCACCAGCACATGCAGCATCACTGCTCGCCAGTCCCCTTCGTGTCCAGACACATGAGCCTCCTTTCACTTTCCCAGTGCTTCCTGTACTGTTCCAGCCCCACCCATCACTTGCCAATTGCTCCTCACTTTAGCTTCGGGCCGTGGCTTCCTCCCAGAGGCCTTCCTGGACTGCTTGAGACTGGCCTAGTGCCTCCTGGTGCCTGCTTACTTCCCGCTCCACTGACTCCAGTGTGGAAATCCTACCGTATCCGTCTGTATATACCCCACACCTCACACTTAGTGGATGGGCTCTATATTTTCTGGATGAATAAGCCAACTTGTTAGGCGTTTGGGTCCGAGGGGACAGGGAGGCATCACAGAAAAGCAGTGGAGGCCAGGAGTCAGCCTAACCTAAGCATGAATCCTAGGTCAGCCCCAGGTCAGCCCCAACTACCCGTATGGCCTTAGGGAAGTTATTCCTCTCTAGACCTTGCCTTCCACATCTGTACACTGAGGACACTGAAGCTCCACTCCCCAGGGCTGTTAGGAGAGTCAATGAGACTATTAAGGCAAAGCACTCATATTGTGCCTGCACAGAAGAAGCCCTTAATAAGCAACAGTATTACAGTAAGCTCTGAGGGCCCCTCCTGGCCTCCAAATACAGAGACCCTGGGTCAGGAAACGAACACTGTGAGTTCAGAAAGTCATCCCATCCGAATCACGCTAAGTCCCCTTGGTCAGTCTACCACACATTCAGTATGAGCCCAGCTGTATAGACTTTTCTGCCTGGGTAGTTTGTATAACATGTAAAAGACACTGCAGAAACTGAAACCAAAAGAGACTTCTAGGGATGTTAGTCCGTCTTCTCCTTTCCACCTGCCTAGCCCCCTGGGGCCAACAGCCCCTCCCCCACCTGCAGCAGAGGCTCCTGTGAGCAACGCGGGGAGCAAAACATGTCTACAACAGGCACTTGATTCTCACCAACGAAAGACGGAGGTCTCCAAGCAGGTCCCAGAGTTCTGAAACAGTGTTCAACCCCACGTGCAGGATGATAAAGAGGCCAACAAACTTAACCCCCAAAGCACCAGCGAGACTGATGCCTGTCAGGCTCAGCCAGAACCACCAGGGGGCAGAGAAGGGCCTGAAAGGCAACAAGACAGAGCTCAGTCTGGCAGCTGGAACCAAACTGGAAAGCAAGAGTGGCCGGGGACAAGGAAGGGTCTGAGTTGAGAGGCTGTGTTGTGTCCACTGTCTTGGGGGCTCCTAGCCTCAGGGGACCATGGCCTGGCTCCATGGAGGCTGTGGTCTGTAACGCCCCTGAAATGGCAGGCAAGCCACATTATGAGTGAGTAGAATATTTTTCTGGGGAGAGAATCCACCGTGTCCCTGGCTAAGTACAAGCTTAGGGTAACAGAACGAGTAAAAGGAGAATTCACCAGCCTCAGCAACACAATGAATCCTCGTCTCTACAAAAAAGTCAAACAATAGCCAGACATGGTGGCACACGCCTGTAGTCCCAGCCACTTGGGAGGCTGAGTTGGAAGGATTGCCTGAGTCCAAAAGGTGGAGGATGTGGTGAGCTGTGACTGTGCCACTTGCACTCTGGCCTAGGTGACAGAGTGAGAACCCTACTCAAAAAAAAAAAAAAGGGAATTCAGTCAGCCCTCTCCTTTGTGTGGCCTCTGAACCTGTCAAAGGCAGCGAGTGCTTACTATGTGTCAGGTGCCATTCCAAATACTGTACAATATTTACTCTTCTAACTTTCACTACAACCCCACAGGGGAGATCCTATCATCATCCTCTTCTTACAGATGAGGAAACCATGGCACGGAGAGGTTAAGTCATTCAGCCAGCAAGCGGTGGAGCATACCTCTAACCCAGGCAGTCAGGCCCAAGGTTAGTGCTCGTGACAATTCTGCTACACGTACTACATGTACAGCACCTGCCCTGCCATGGTCTGATGATCCGCTGCTTCCCCTGCTAAAGTGAATGATCCCTAACAGCCAAGGCCTCCGGACCTCGGTACCTCCAGTTTCTGGCACAGTACCTGGCACACAGAATGCTGTTAAGAAATGGCAGATGGAAGGGTGTGGCAGAAGACAACCCAAAGTCAGGTGGGCTGAGAGTCGCTGCTCAGGCTTGATTGTCATCATGTGACTTAACGAGCTTGGCCACGGGTAAAACTAAGTGACTTCTGTAAAAGCCTAGGAGGGGCCAACTCCTTTGGTCTGAATAGCATACACGGCCTATTCTTTTTTTTTTTTTTGAGTTGGAGTCTCACTTAGTCGCCCAGGATGGAGTGCAGTGGCACACTCATGGTCACTGCAGCCTCGATCTGCTGGGCTCAGGCGGTCCTTCTGCCTCAACCTTCCAAGCAGCTGGAACTACAGGCATGCACCACCATGCCTGGCTAATTTTTTGATTTACTGTAGAGATGAGGTCTCGCCAAGTTGCCCAGGCTGGTCTCAAACCCGTGGGCTCAGGCAGTCCTCTCACCTTGGCCTCCCAAAGTGCTGGGATTATAGGTGAGAGCCACCATGCTCAGCCTAAATGACCTATTCTACTTGGATGATCTGGTAGAAGGGTGATCTGGAAAAGACTATTCTAGAAGCAGATCAGAGATTTCAGATCAGTTTTAGAATTGACCAGGGCCTGGAAGGATCCTCTTGTCTGGTAGGAACCACTCAAGCCAACCTTTATGTATGCTAGTCCCATCACTAGGTCAGGAGTGGATCAAGCATTGAGAGCAGGGAGGCAAACAGTTCCCAGGCAGCATCTCCCCAGGGCCCGCCCCAGGACAGAGCATGTGAGAGGTATGCTTGTGCCGGGACCTTCTCACCAGCACTGATGCTGACGGGTGGCTCAGAGTCAGGCAGGGGAAAGCACCAGGACCCTCCATAACATCCATAAACCCCAACCCAATGGTACCTATCCTGTGAAGATAATCACACTTGAAAAAAGTACCTGACATTTCTGTCTCACATATAGCAAAAATAAAAGCATCTATAGAAAACTTTTAAAAACCTATTTTTATGACCTAAAACGTACAACTAAGTTAAAAACAAGCAAAAAGTATGCCTGCCTCCAACTCAACTTCAAGCCAGGTCCTTTAGACACCTGTCCTGGCTCTCTCTGGTCATTATGGCAGCTCTGGAGCTGCCACAGCCTCTGACCCTCCCCTCCCAAGGACAGTGTTGCTGACCTGTCGGCACAAGAGTTGTACTTGACCATGCTCAGCATGGCAGCCATGATGAAGAACATCAGGATAGGGTCGAGGAGGATGTACTGGGACAGAGTAAGGCATCCTGTGTCTGAAAAACATGAGCACACTGGTGAAAAAGTGGGGTCAAGAAGGGGCCCCAGAAGACCAAGCACCCCAGCAGTAGGAAACAGTCCCCCTCCCCATTTACTGCATGTAAGCATTTGTGCAGTCAAGACTATATGGGCCATGAGGTTTCACAAAAGTTATCAGGGAGGTAGAAGGCTGCAGCTTAGGCGTACATCAAAGCCCAATGACAAGAAACAGTGTCTCACACTGCCTGTAGGTCCTCATTCCAAGAGATGGTCATGCCATTCGCTCAGAGCAGTCCTGACACAAGGTCTCTTTTTCCTTTCCACCATCAAAAAGGAGTTCTGCCGCCCTGCTTATGGAGCCGCAAGCTACCTAGGATGGACTCTTATCATTCTACAGAGTCCCTATTGGGAATGGGTTCTCCATATAGGTCCAGAGTGATTTTTTAGAACTCAGATCTCATTACATCATGCCCCTGCTTAAACCCTCCAATGTCTTCTCATCTCACTCAGACTAACACATTCTCATAGCAGCTGCCAAAGCCTATATGGTCTCCCTATCCATCTGACCCCACCTCCTGATACCCTTGGCCTCACTCAGTTCTGTAGTTCCTGGACCCATAGAGGCTTGTGCCAGAACTACCACATACACTCTTCCCTCTGCCTGCTGCTCCTCCCTCAGGCTCTGCATGGCTTGACTCTTGTTTCTTGCAGGTCTCTGCTCCAAGCTATCTTCTCTGCAGCTCTTCCTGGAGCCCCTCCCTGAAACAGCACTGATCTTCACTACCCCATCCCTCACTCTGCTTCACTGTCCACATTGCACTTAATGCAGACGTGTTAATTGACTTGCTTATTTGCTGTCTGCCCTACGAGAGGGTGAGCTCTGTGAGAACAGAGCGTCTCATCAGTGTAGTCTCTGAAGCCAAGACAAGTGGTCTGGCACAGGCTAGGTGCTAGAGAATAATCACTCGATGAAAATGAATGAATGAATGAATAACTGAAGATGGAAATTAAAGGTATGAGGAAAAGCCACTAACCTCTACAGAGAAAGTCGATAATTTTGCAATATATGTGTCAAAACAAAGCAACATATCTGTCAAAGCAAATCCCTAAGATACCCATCTATATTGGTCTGGACTTCTCTAAATGTTAAGCTCCACGAGGTCATGAATTCACTTTCCTAAGAACAAGACCAACTTCTGAGATCAACTCTCGTTTATCCAAATGAAGACTATCCACATTCTGCTCTTCCCCACTACCCAACTACTTCTGGGGCATTTGCCCTTGTATTCAGTTGAAATTAGTTTAGGAAGTGCAAACTTGTCTTAATATTAACCTAAGAAAAGCAAAATTAGAATTATAAGCTTCCTTCAAACACACACACACACACACACACACACACACACACACACACACACACACACACATCTCATCATCCACTCCAAACTCAAATGTGAATAACCTGAAGTGAATCTATGCCTTGGGATTACCCCTGCCCAATCTCCACTCCAGTGGCAGAAAGTCTTGCTATGGACAAGCATCTACGTATGCAATATTACTAGTGAATAAAATGAGATCTGGAATAAACACATTTTACCCAATCCTAAAATTAAGTAAGAACTGGGCCCACAAATAGGACCCTTGAATGTACTGATTTCCAGCTACATGCACAGTGTGGTAGCCCATTTCCCAAAAACCACAGTACGTGTGAGACAACTCACCAAAGGTGAGGAGGGCAGCGGTGAGCAGCGCTGCTGGCAGGGACTTGGACAGGTTCAACACGGTGAGGTAGGCAAAGGGGATCAGCCAGGAACCGAGGAATGCACAGAACTATGGGAGGAACAGAGACACTGTCATAACAAGCTACGCATCAGAGACCTACTTGGTACAAACTAAGGTTTAAACAGAGGACCCTGAGGAAAGCATGACTTGGTGTCCTACAACCACCCAGAGCATCTACATATAAGAAAGACGTGGTGTCACTGGGAAGAGTCACTTCAAGCAAGATACATGTTCCACTGAGCAACAACCTGTGCACGGACAGGAAATCAGTTAAGTTCAGCCAGGAAGATGTGGGCAGGACTGCCCCGTCACCGCTAGCTGTGACCTTGGGAAAGTCACAACTCTCTATCTCAACCTCATCTGTGCAATATGAAAAATAAGAGTTCCCACTGCTAGGATTAAAGAAGCAAAGTGTTATCAACACACAGAAAGTAACTGAGAAACATTAGCTTCTATTACAAAACTGTGAGTACACATTGAGAAAGATACAAAGTTAAGATTTCCACAGCAAATCCACAATGAGTCAGGCCTATATCCAATTATGCATGCTATGTAGTATTCAAAAAGTCATTAGGAAAACACAGAATGGGCTGGGCACCATAGCTCATGCCTGTAATTCCAACACCTTGGGAGGATGAGATGGGAAGATCGCTAGAGGCCAGTAATTTGAGACCAACTTGGGCAACAAGGCAAGACCTTGTTTCTAATACTTAAAAAAAAGCCATAGAATGCCTTAAGAATATCAACTGGAGGGTAGAAGACACTCCTTGTTTAATAGGTGATCTTGGGAAAGTCACATCTCTCTGTCTCAACCTCCTCATCTGTGCAATGTGAAAAATAAGAGTTCCTATCACTGAGGTTAAATAAGCAAGTGTTATCAACACACAGAAAGTAACTGATAAACATCAGCTTCTATTACAAAACTGTGAGTACATATTGAGAAAGACCTCTCTGAAGGTCATGCAAATCACCCAATGATCAGCCCAAAGCCATTTATCTAAAATGATGTGAGAGCCTCAAGGAAGGGGCTTGTAAGAACAAACTTCTCTGAGACCCCCCCACATTGGAGGCCAATTTCTGCAGGTTTCATTCAGCTACACGTTCAGGGTTCCCGGTGCTTCAGGTGCTTTGGTCCTACTGTGCTCCATCAAGGCTGGTGCTGGAATGAAGGTACAGAAGCACTGGAGCAGACACATGGCCTTCCTTAAAATATAGCGGGGAAACTCCTATATGCTCCTGAAACCTTCACGGAGAAGAAAGCAGGAACCTAGTCACAGGGGTGTGGGAATGCCAAAATCTTAAGACAGGCTCTTAGAAGCAGGCAGGACTCCAGCAGCTGTGGCTGCAGAGCGGAAGAGCATGCCACGTGCCAGTGTACCACAGCGACATCAGGGCTGCAGGGGATCCCACCTGCCTGGGTCCTGGCCACTCTTCAACCTGAGGTCCAATAGCACACAGGCAGGCACACTTTCTCCTGTCATGCAATCTCTGCAACAGTTGTGGCCTCCCCTTCCCTTCTTCCCACCTCAGTTCTGAGTCTCAACACCCGGGGAAGATCCAATCATCCTTCCCCCTCCCCACCACCCCAAAGTCCTTTCATCTACACCTGCCACCACTCCAGGGTTTGGTCAGTCTAGATCAAGTCAGGAACCTTACTCCTCTCATTCCCAAGTAGCTGTGATGTTCATATTTGTCCCCAGGCTTCTGGAACAAAAAGGTACCATCATATCCACTCAGGTAGCCAGCAAGGCCTATCAGCATCTGAGGAGAGAAGAGAGCAAACAAAAAGATAAGAGCCCTTGGGAGAAGGTTCCTCCGCCCCCCTTAGCTTCCCTCTACCTGCACCCATGACTGGCTTCCCTTGACAACTGTCCACAGAGAAAGTTGCCTATGTGACATTTTCTCCTGCAGCTGCTACAGAGCAAAGACTCTGTTGTCTATAGAGCTTACTGCATGAAACAAATCCTCTCTTGTGTTACAGCCAAGATCATGGGAACAGTGCAGACCAAACACTTAGGAAGAAAAAAGAGCCCCACAATTTGCAGGACAGTAAGTGAGGGCACCCTCATTCAGGCTGCCTCCATTTGTAATGAAATAAAACATGGCAGCTCTTGAGTCATGAGCAGAGGCTGATTCCTGGGAGAGTGGCCTTTCGAAAGGAAGTGAGATTCCACGTCATGAGGAGAGAGCAAAGTGTCCAAGCAGTTACACACCAAGAATAGAGAGAAGGGAAGAAGAGCGAGAGGAGTGTGAGGCAGACGCCCATCCCCAAAGGAAAAGAGAAACACTGCCCTGAGGCCAAACTGGCTTCTCCTCGCGCCAGTGCTCCCCAGGAAGACAACCTTGGCACTTCCCAAACCAGAACACACCAACTACAAACTGAGCTGTGAGTCACGAATCCTTCAAAACACTTGAGAAGATCAGCCTCGACCTGTATGTATATCCTTGGCCATCAGTACCGAAAAATTCTCTAAAGTATAAGGCAGCTGAAGTATCTCAACTGCCATGGTGACAGTCCAGGCGGCTCCAGCCTGACCCCTGCACTCTGGCCAGGCTGTTGGAAGGGGACAACGCATAGTGTGGGGAAAACCCCCAGCAACACTGCTTCTGGGGCTTGGATGTGGGCCACTCACCCACGCACATTTTTCTCTAAGTAGCTGTATAAACAAAGCCACTCTCTATAGTGCCAAGCCAAGACAGAGAAGCCAAGGTTCAGCAGAAAACAATTAAAAAGCTTGTTTTAAAAAGGAGAGAAGGAGGGAATCCTAGGAGCCAGAAGTTAATTTAATGTAACCAATTTAACATAAAGCAAGAGAAGGTATTGAAGACAGGGTCCTCAAATACCTAGATGAACTAATACTGACAGGTGACAACCAAATGGACCGCCCTTACCGCCTGGGCCTCAGAGGACAAGTCTGCCTGGTGCCGCTCACAGCAGCAGAGAGATGGTTTGGCTCTCAGAGTCCCACACACTAGCTCTCTGATCACGGACAGCACTCACAATCTCTGAGCTACAGCTCTTGAAGCCTTCCTTGCAGGAGTTCTGAGGCTTGGGGGGATGCTGTGAGTAAAACACCTAACACTATGCAGGCACTCAGCAGGTGCTCAAGATTCAGTTTTGTTTCAGTTCCTGTAAGGTTAAAAGTAGCCCTGAGCTCACTTCCTAATGAAACAATTCATTCAAATCAATAGCAAAAGATGAACCACCTACTAGGAAAAGGGAAGATTCATGGTAAACATAATACAAATGGCTAACAAACAGGGAAAAATGATCAACCTAACTTGTCAAGATATGCAGATGAAAACAGTGACACACCATTTTTTACTCTCCAGTTGATGAAGTCTTTAAAGTGTGATCAGCCCAGTGCTGGCAACGTGTGGGCAAGAAAGAACCTTCATATGCTGCTAGTGGGAGTGCACAGCATTACAATATTTTTATAGGAAAACTTAGCAATATCTAACTCAATTCTTTGTTTAGACTGGAAAACATAGTTTATTTAGAAAGTAAATTAGAGAGAGAGAGAGAGAGATAGGGGAGATTCACCTCCCCAAGGTAGGGGAGGGGACCAAAGCTAAGGAAACATGGCCTAGCCAGTGCTCAAAGAGCCAAGTGACCACACCAGAGTTTAACAAAGCAATGCCCCCCAATTTTTTAAAACTAATTATTTTTTTAAAGACAGAGTCTCTCCCCGTCGCCCAGGCTGGACAGCTCACCGCTGCCTCAACTTCTTGGGCTCAGATGATCCTTCTGCCAGAGCCCAAGTATAGGTGCATGCCACTACACCTGGCTAATTGTATTTAACTCCTAGGCTCAAGCAATTCTCCCTCTTCAGCTTCCCAAAGTACTGGGATTACAGGCATGAGCCACCACACCCCTAACACAATTTTAAGTATGCGAATCCTTTGATTTTTAATTTGGCTGCTGGGGTTCTTTCAGCTACACCTGCACAACTACACAGACCCATATGTACAAGGATGTTCGCTGCAGTATCTTGTGTAAAGACTGGAAAAGCATACATGTCCCCCAGTTGAAGACGGTTTGGAAAGCAACTCCGGCGCATCTGTGTAATGGGACGACAGGCAGCCAGTAAGAAGAATGAAGTGTATCTTTAAGTGCTAATACGGGAAGAAGTTAAGACAGATCGTGTTTAAAATACAAGTTGCTGAACAATTGCAGTATGATCCCATCTGTGTTTTTAAAAAGGACTGTGTGTGTACACAATGTGTTATTTGTATGTACATGTATGAAAATACACACACTTATATTTGTATAAGAAGCTCCTGAAAGGATATATAAGAAGATGTTTACAAATATGCCTACAACTACCTCTAAGAACTAGAAACGTGGTGGACAAAGCTTCTGACCTTCTGCTTCCTCCTGTATTGCCTGCAGTTTTTGCTCTGGACAGGCGTGTTAACTTTTTTTTTTAAGTTCTGTCTGACCAGAGCTCCCAAGCGCCCAGGGCTAGGGCCAGTATGAAGTGGCTGGTGTCAGTCTCAGTAGTGCTTTTGACTCTGACTGCTTGACCTCAAAACCTGTGGAAGATACTTTGTTCTCTCACAGGTTTCCAATTTACTCATAACTCTCTTTCAACCAGACAGAACACAGAACCATCAGGAGATAAGTTAGGGGTACAAAGGGACCACACTCCCTGGGGCAGCCTTATAAAGAAGCCTCACCTTCTCCCTTCACACAGGGGTCCAGATACACAGGGGGGAAAGCTGAAGTAAATTAAACAAGTCAGGCAGTCTTTTCCACACTCTTACAGTGTGCTGAGCACCAGGAAACACCAACAAGGATAGGCAGTCCCCAGCTGAAAGGTTGGACTGAGTTTTCTAAGAAAATCTCCTCTACCAGAGATCTGGTTCCCAGGCTAGCCTGGGGAAAAAATTCCACACAGTCTACTACTTAATTCTAGAGAGGTAATAGATGTAGTCCAAGTAGTGTGGCAAGAAAAGTCCATGAGGCAAGTGTGGGTAAGACAGCAGGCTCTAAGCCGGTCTGAACCTTGACCTGCCGCTTACTGGCTTTGCTCCCTGTGGCAAACTACGCATCTTGTTCCAGGTTTCCCACGTGCTACATGGGGATACAATCCCTATTCCATAAGTGCTGAGGCTTACAAGAGCTAATGCATCCAAAGTGCCCAGAACAGACCGTCTAATCGCTTTGCTTGCTCTTGCTGCTATGTTATAGAGGAGTAAGAAAGAGGTGTAACATTTTCTACTCCTTTCCCGGGCTCAGACCAATTCTCAAACAGGCCACCTGTCCCACTTCCCCCAGAGCCCTATGACTGGCAGGGCCCTCTTCCTTGGGTCCCACCCTTTGCTTTCACGCTTCCCTAAGCCCACCTGCCACAGAGCCCTGGCCCTTGCCTTCCTCTCCAAGTACTACCTGCTCTAAGATCACTGCCCTGCTTGACCACAGGCAAATTCCTGTCCCTTTGGAGTCCAAGATCTCAGCCTCTAGTCAGGAAAAAAGGCTTGAGTGAATGCCAGGCTGATCGATAGCCTGCTCAGAGGTGTCTGTTTTTAAAAGAGTAAAATGAACTCTAATTGGTAGAACTTCTAGCTGTAAAACATGTGAGAGGAGCAGGCAAAGCACTGTGCGTGCTGGGAGTGGCGGAGCAGCTTACTCTCATGTGGACACCAACTCCCTGAGCAATTTCCACTTTATGCAATGTATCCCTCCTATTTCTCTTTTCTTTTTAAAAATTGAGGTGAAACTCACATAACATAAAATCACCATTTTAAAGTATACAATGAGTGCTTTTAAGTATCTTCACAAGATTGCTCAATCATCATCACTACCTAATTCCAGAACATTCAGCACTCCCAAAAGAAACCCCACACCCATCTGCAGTCATTCTTTAATCCTCCCTCCCTCGCTCCCCCTGATCCTGGCCACTCATCTACTTTCTGTCTCTATGGATTGGCTAATTCTGGACATTTCATATAAATGGAACTCTACATATGTAATCTTTTGTGTCTGGCTCCTTCCATTTCACATGTTTTTCAGGTTCATTTATGTTGTAACACGTATCGGAAACTTTATTCCTCTTTATGGCCAAATAATATTCCACTGTGTGGATATACCACTT
Source organism: Carlito syrichta (assembly GCF_000164805.1). Classification (NCBI taxonomy): domain Eukaryota; kingdom Metazoa; phylum Chordata; class Mammalia; order Primates; family Tarsiidae; genus Carlito; species Carlito syrichta. The sequence continues at coordinate 401,541 of NW_007246808.1, read as the reverse complement.
TTTTGTTTCCCCATCCATCAGCTGATGGTCCCTCTCTTTCTCTCTTTCTGAGCCCAGAGGACCCATAAAAACCCCAAAGATTTTCCATGCAAGTATCTGGTCTAGAATGTCAGGGAATTCTTTGTGCAAGCCCCAAAATTCAATCCAAATCTGAGACCCAGCCCTGCCCTCCCAGGTTAGAAGCTGCTGCTCCCCATGCTGCTCACCTTTCCCAGAGGCGGGTGCACATCAAAGAAAAAGGTGCGGTTGATGTAGTAACTGCCCATCTTTCCAAAGTGTGTCTCATCCCAACTGAAGGAAAAAAGAAACAAGTGAGAACTTTTAAGTGATCATAAAACCAAGCAGACTTAACAAAGTAGGTTACAACTGAAGTTAAAGCAAATGGCTATGAGTTTCAAGCTATCAACGTGGAAGTTTGGATCTTTTTTTTTTTTTTGAGTTGGAGTCTCACTCAGTTGCCCAGACTGGAGTGCAGTGGCCGCTCCCGGCCACTGCAGCCTCGCCTGCTGGGCTCCGGCGATCCTTCCACCTCAGCCTTCCGAGTAGCCAGAATTACAGGCATGCGCTACCACGCCCGGCTGATTTTTTTATTTATTGTAGAGATGAGGTCTCGCTGCCCAGGCGGGTCTCGAACCTGCGGGCTCAGGCAATTCACTCACCTCAGCCTCCCAAAGGCGTGGGATTACAGGCTGAGTCACCGAGCTCGGCTGAAGTTTAGATTTTTAAAAAAGTTTTTGACACAAGTGATTTAAGGAAGCAAGACAACAAGCTGGTTATTTACCTTCATTTAGACACAAGAGGATGGTTAATAAATACTTACCAACCAGTTGTTATAACCTGAATTAAATATACATAGACTTACTCTGTATTTCAAGTCTCTGACTATTTATTTTAAAAGGGCCAAGAGTTTTCCTTAATATGGAAAGGTCTGCAGGAAGAGTTTTCTTCCAAGTCTGTTAACTTTCGAGACTATGTTAGCTACTGGAGGGTGCGTTACTGCATTGCTGGGTGACAGGTCTGAGATGGCGACCGCGACTGCCACAGGAGTCTGAGTCTGCTCAGCAACCTTGTCTGTGAAGCCTGCTGACTGTACTCTGACTGATCTTACTGTAATGAACTAACCAGTGCATAAAAATGGAGAGTTTTCTGGCTAAGTTATGATCTAAAACCTCTCCTCATTGCCCAAGTTATTTTGCAAGTAAATAAGTGATTCTAATCCATTAGCTTTCAAACACCATGTGAAGTCTTATTCTTCTAGGCAACCACACAAATATTTTTACACCCTCTGTGAGGGCTTTAGGAAGACAACCAAGTCATCCCATAGAGCCTGGCCATTTCTGTTGGTTGTTTTCTTCCCAGGTTACTGTCTAGTGACCATCAACACCCAGGTCACCAGCAATAATTACTTACCAGATGAGTAGCAAAATATGCTTTACCGCCAAATGTAGAGTGCTTTTTTGTTTTATTCAGTGGGTTCAACAGATAAGCAGAAGACTAAACCTGCTTCCACATCTGCCAAGCAAACTGTTTGACATGTGGTGAGGACAGTGGCACGGCGATGTCAAAGAGAGAAATAACGTCAAAATGGTGTGACAAACAGACCTGCAGAAAGAGCACCGCAGGCCAGGCTATGTCACTCACGTGGGCCCTTGCTGACAGACCCTTCCCTCTCCACTCCTCATCTACACAGTCAGGACAATCCCAGCATGTGCCACAGCCCTCCAGGAGGTACAAGGTTCTGCACAGAGACGCATGGGAAAGACAGTCACTGTGAAGCACCACGCCTGCAGGGCACTGCTGAATCTGTCCCAACACTTGTGGTTAGCTCTCAAGCCTGTATGGAAACACTAACAAAGGGGCATGAGCTTTACTTCAGAAGTTTCCCAAGGAAAACCGGCAGCGGCATTCCTGATTCCTCTTGGCTGCTGCCACATGTCTGTGTGGGGAGTGACCATTCCCCACCGTGGCTCTCCTGTGCCCTCTCATGTTCCTATGGCCTCAAGGGGGATGCCAAGCATGCAAAGTCCTGCCTGACCTTACGGAGGTCATCTCTCAGGGTTATGCATGCAGAAACAACCTTGAGGGAAGCCTCAGTGCCTGCCATGGAACAGAGAGCAGGCTCGCCTGCTGCTTACTATACAACAGCAGATTCCCCAAGGTCAGTATCACTGTGCCATGCCACAACACAGATAAGCATTCACACAGACACACGGCAGCACCTGGGACTTCCAAGGCGAGGGGATTGACGCCAACATGCTGACACTCATCCTGCTCGCGGCGCCCCAAGAAATAAAGTCCTCCATCTCTGACCCAGGACTTTGTCTCCTACCAGCATCCATAAAACAGTGACAGGCTGATTTACCAGCTTGCATGTAGGCTAGATACAATCCTAGACCCTGACAGTTTGCGGGACAAGCATAGGAGGATGAGAAACATCTTCCTGTAGGAGAAGGGATGATGGCCTCCGTGGGCGAGCAGAAGGGTAGGAAGACCCCACCTAGGGACCCACCCACTGGAGACACTGCAAGGGGAGATGTAGGATTGACACAGCTGTGTAGACACAGCCTTGGTTGTTCCCTGTCCTTGGGTACGGGGCAGCAGGCCCAGCCACCCCAGCCGAGGCAGTGTGGGTGTGACTGTTAATACAAGAACCCTCCAAGGCACCTGTGTTCAACACAATGAGTAAAATGGAAACACGGAGACCTCGGTGAGCACGTGCTCAAGCCAAGGGTCAATGAGCCATGGGGCACCCACCGGCTCAGGGCCATCTCTCCCTCCAAGTCCTTCCCACTCTACCACAACCTCAGCTACTACCAAGAGTAAGATGCTTACAGTTGGGCCAAGGTCTCGGTGTCTCCAAAGGGAACTTAAGGCCATGCCCCATCTCGTCCTACCATGCTGGAGAACTCCAGGAAGAGAGGACTTCAACTCAGGGCTCTGCTGGACTCAAGAGCCCACACTCCGCCCTACCCAGTCCCACGGGGACAGAGCGGCTATGCACGGAGTCACCAAAGGCACTAAGGACTGCAGGGGGGAGCAGTGGCACTATGAAAGGAACTGAAAGAAAAAGGGCCTCTGAGTCCAAAGACTCACCAGACACAGGGAGCAACTTGCAGAGCAAACGAACCACAGTGTTGGGACAGTTTCTCCCGTGATGCTCCCTGTGCGAGGCCTGGCAAGGGGCTGAAGGAGGAAAACGCTTACCGCTCCTGCACCCAGCACTCCCCCACTCTCTGACTGGGATGTGGCATCGCCTCTGGGCGGCTGTCACTATAGCCCCTAACACAGGCCTATTAGATGCTTCAGTTCAAAGGGAAAGAAGTGCCCAAATTCTACTGATAGAGTTTCAGTCAAGATCCCTGTGGAGAAGGGAAGTTAAAGGGACCTGGCAGGTAGGGCCGTTTGGGTCCCTTCGATGTACTAACTGTGGCTTCCACTGCTGAATGTGTAGCTGGTATTGATCCCGTGAGTGTCAAGGAGGATTATCCTGTTCATGGACTGCTGCATATAGACAGGTGATCCTGACCCTTCCTGGTAGTCCAGGAGAAATAATACACATCCCTAGAAGAGAATGGGAAATCACAGCTTTAAAAATCTAATGGCTGCTGGAGCAGGTAGGCCATCACCAGGATAGTGGCACCATCTGCTGGACACAGGCACCAAGTACACTCTTTTTAAAGGGCAGTGATTAACCTACTACTAAATTCTTCAGAGCTGACTGCCTGACCCATGATGGCTTCAGGACTCTGGCCTAATATTACCACTGTGGGGTGGGTTAACATGGAATCTACTGCTAACAAGGGAAGGGTTCAACAAGACTCACTTTCTGCGACCGAAATGGCATATTCAGGAGTATAGCTGGTAATCCCAGCTACTTAGGAGGCTGAGACAGGAGGATCACTTGTGGCCAGGAGTTTGAGATCAGCCTGAGCAACATAGTGAGACACTATCTCTAAAAAAATTGTTTTAACTAACTAGGTGTGATGGCATGTGCCTGTAGTCCCAGCTACTCAGGTGCTGAGGCAGGAGGACCACTTGAGCCCAGCAGTTCAAGGCTGCAGTGAGCTACAATTGCACCACTGCACTCCAGCCTGGGCAATACAGCAAGACCCCAACTCTTACAAAATGAAAGAGTACTCCCTGTCTGGCCCTAGCAGCATCTTAGTTTTCCATGAAGAAATGGCAGCTCTCCCTTTGGGAGAAACTCTCTTCTGCTCCACAACATGAAGACCAGCCTCTGGTTCGGCAGGGCCCTGGTTCACAGGGTCCCCCAAATGCTGTGCGTGTTCATAGACAGTCAGGCTAAGTTAACAGCTGATGGTGTCTACTGGGCAGAGAAGCCGTCCAGCCCCCATGACAAGCCTGGATGGCAGGAAAGGCTAAAGCATCTGGTGTGCCACTCGGAAGACTAAACGCTGAGAGAGGAGGCCCACTGTGAGGAAAATCACGGCCACCTGCCAATGGAACGGCCGGGTCACTCCCCGATGCCCACCGGAGGGGCCGATTCTCAGAGAAGACCGGCGAGAATCAGGCTGCCGATCAAGCCTGCACCACTGAGAATGCCGCCACAGCCCCTGAACTCAGATGCCCCTGGCGTGGAAACATGTCTACCATCATGGACTGGGCACAAAGTAAAGGAGGCAGAAACCACTGCCACGTACCAGACTGCGCCTCCTTCCAAGAGCTGGCCTGCTCGTCTTGCAGTGAAAGAAACCGCACTGCAAGGCGCACTGACCCTGCCTGCTCCTGGGAAACTGACTGCCTTAGGACTTCCTGCCCTTCTCGGGGTTATCCCTGGGGCTTCCATTGGTACCTCGCTACTGCTGATACCTCTTCAGATTACAATGCTAATGTTGCTGTTCCTGCCCCATCCTCCAACTCTAGCAAGACCACTGTGGCCCTTGGAACTGACCTCTGTCATGTTTTCAGTCTTGTAAGCCATCTGCAGTCTGACATGTCTATTGATCACCATGGGCTGATAGTCAAGGCATTCGATGCACGTCCAACACTCCCTACCATCGCCAGGCATCTGACATTGTCAAGCACTGAAGAGTCTCCCCAAAAAGCAACTCAGAAAGATTTCTGACCCTGCCTCCCTCATCTCCTCCTGGTCTACACACCGTACTAAAGCAGGCTTCTCCCCACTGCAGTCGTCAGTATCTCCTCTTGGCCACCAACTGGGTGATGATCAGGAAAGAGGGGAGAGCGTTACATAAACCTATTTATAAAATTTGAGATTTTTCCCTGACCACTCCTGGACACCATTCATCCTTCTTTCCCCAAGCAGAAACCCCCGATCAACCAGGGGAGGGAAGTGTCTGTGGACTTAAGACTTAATGCTAGTTCAGTCACCTGGATTGTTTTGTTGGAGTGGCATGGTCCTAGAGACAAAAATAAGCATCACTTGGTTGTGTACAGTGCTCTTCAAGTCCCTCCACAGTGGCCTGCATTCCATTTCAAGGTGGAAGACATAATAGGCCTCTGTCACTTTTCTAACAAAAAAGTCTGGATATTGGTATGGGATGACTGGGAAAAGGATAAAGTTATGGATATTAGGGTGGAACACACTCATTATGAGGGAAATAAATTATGAGGGAAATAAATGAGGGAATGGAGGGAAATAAATGAGCCCAATGTCCAGGTAAGGAACATCTTAGACTCCTGGAGACATAAAGAAAAGGAAAACAGTTCATGCTCCCTTTGTCTCCCAGGTCTAGCACAAAGCCTGCCCAAACACTCACATGGTCATTCTAAGTCAAGCAGCAACTGGAGCTGGCAATCTGACTGGCCATGTGGCAAAGTTTGTCATCACGCCATGAAAACAGAAAAACTCACATGGACACGGGCAGACTATTCCATATGCCTGATGACATCAACACCAGCTCCCTCACAGGTGTGCAAACACAAAGATCAGCACAACCTCCTATCAATGTGACTGATCGCCTGACATCCTAGGGGCCTCACTTAGGTTGTGCCTTGCATAGTGACTGAGGTGGCAACTCTTCAGTGACACTGTCCATGTGGCTTAATCAAACCACTGTTAATGGTCATCAAATTCGATGTAACCCAAACAAAATGTAATAAAAAGTCCTGGATGACCTATACCCTTGAGGTAATATGTCAGCATGTAAGGAATGGGCTAAGAAATGTCTTTCCATTGGGCATGGAAGTTGCACCTTTTTTTTTAACACGGTGGGGTGCATTTTAATTATTGACAATGACACTAAAGATCAGAAGTCAATCGAAACTGGACACAGGTCATAATGGTGAACAGACTGGCCTTAGACTGCATTCAGCTGTCTGAAATGAGAGTCCTAGGCCCCCAGGACTGATTCACAGGAAGCTGGTCTAGACACGGAGGGCAGGGTTGAGGTAAATCCTGTAGGTTGGCCTCATCCTGCTGCTTAGAGTCCCACTGACAACAACCTAATTAAATGTTGTAAGAGACAAATGGAAAAGATTTGGTCCCTGCCTCTGTCAGTCAGGTTGATCAAGTAGCCAGTGGAGGTGTACATTCATGTGAAATCTGCTAGAAACCAAGACAGTGTAGAATGGAGGGAGGAGAGAGACTGGTGGGTCTCTCATATATTTCCACACATCTTCCTGGGTATGCCAAGAATGCAAAGCCCTACCTGTAATTCACCTGAACCTTTCTTAGGTTATGTTTGCAGTAAGCAGCCTTGAGTGATGAAGAAAAGTCTCCCTCTAGGACAAAGAGCAGGTCTGCTCATTGCCTGCTATAAACAATGGCCTCCCCATGCCTGTCCCTCTGCCTTGATGCAACCCCCTGCGTTTGCAGTCATTCCCCTGAGCCCACAGCAACAGCCTGCAAGACTTGGGGGCAAGGGAAACTGCCTCCAACATACAACTATTCATCCAGCTTCCTGCAACAGAGTCCTCTGTCTCTAACCCAAGGGCCTCATCTCTTCTGCCTGTGGTCATGAACCAAGAACAGGCTAATGTATTTGTCTCCAAGTAGAGTAACCCCAACAGTGTGTTATCTTGACGGCTTTTTGGTCAAGGAGTTCCATTTCTGAAATCCTCTACAATAACTTTCTCCTCAGCCATACTGAGAAAATTCGGCATCACTTCTTAGCCACACAAATGAACCATTTTCAAGCTGCATAAAACTTTTCCTTCGTCCATGTAAAACCAAATTACTTTTTAGGCTTAGCTAATGAAATTTGATTCTGCCTCAACCCAGCATCTGAGTAATTTAAAAAAAAACCTTTAAGAAAATAAATCTCTTCACATAGGACAACTCCAGAGTTGCTTCCTATATCCCTTTGTCACCATTCCTGGACACCCAGAATGTGCCTGCTCTATAAGATGGAGGGACTCAGGAACTTGCCCTCTGCTGATGTCCGAAAAATCCTGCAGATTAGGAACTCAGGCCTTGGGAAGTTCGGTGCCACAAATTTCCAATTCTTTTTTTAAAGTTCAAAGCTATTTTATTTTTTGTCTTATCTTATTTTATTTTATTTAGAGTCAGAGTCTCACTCTGACATCCAGACTAGAGTGTAGTGGCACACTCATGGTCACCACAGCCTCAACCTGTGGGCTCAGGTGAGCCTTCTGCCTCAGCCTTTCATGTAGCTGGAACCACAGGCACATGCCACCACACCTGGCTAATTTTTTATTTATTTATTTTATTGTAGAGATGAGGCCACACCAAGTTGTCCAGGTTGGTCTCGAACTCCTGGGCTCAGGCAATCTTCTCACCTCTGCCTCCCAAAGTGCTGGGATTACAGACATGTGCCACCATGCCTGACTCAAAGCACCTTTCAAAGTCACAATATGAGAGCAGGTGGGACACTCCAGCATAACCTGGAAGGCATGATAACTGTTTCCTTCGATCTGAAGAACCTAAGTGCCCCCACCGGAGCAAAACAACTGGCCTCACAGAGACTGCTGGAGAGCATGCACCCCTAGCAAAGCTCTCTCTACCACAGAGGGGGCTGCTTCTCTCAGATTTTAGAGAGGAGAACAATCGACTCATTCTTGGAGTTCAGAAGCAAGTGCTGAGGGCAGCCTGTACTTGGTGGCTTTTCCCTGAAGCAACTGTGCAGAGCATATTTATTATTTGGGGGTGGCTCCGATTCCTACGCCCCATCGCTGGGCTGGAAGTTTTAACCAGGACACTTGACACTATTTGGATGCGCTTGGTTTGTGAAAAATGTTTAACTCAAATTCAGAAAGAGCACCGTCTAGCTAATTATGTTAGTGAGAAATTGGATGTGAGGAGACCTTTGCCACTTCTGAGTGTTAAGCCTAGATAAACAAGGGCACTGTGAAGAGAAATCTTGTCTAATTAGAGCTCTACTCCGAAACTATGAATGTGTTGATTTATAAGACTCAACTGTTCTCGTGTCAAACTTCTTTACTTAGAAAAATATGAAAATACACAGCCTGCGAATATCAATTCCTCTCTTAAAACTCCATTCACCTTGTTACCTCCTCGTAAAACCTTTTCTAAGTACTCCCTGGCCCCTCAGGAATAACCACTCCCTCCTCTGTAGCTCTTGCGTATAGATCACACATTTGTAAGAGCCAATATTTATCACTACGGATAGAATCATTATTATCCTGTGGAAACTTCAATGGCCCCTCCACCGAAGCCCCGCCCCTCTCCCGTAGGCCCCGCCCCCTCTGTGCCCCCGAGCCAATCACAGGGCGGCGTCGCTCTTCGCGGTTGCCATGGTGCCCCCCCGTGCCTCTCATCACTCACCAGATGTGCGGCGGCACGTCCAGTCGGTGGAAGCGGGTGGCGAAGGACAGGAGCGTCACCAGGGCCAGCAGGGCCCACCGGCCGGCCACCTCGCGGCGCCGCGAGCCCGGAGCGGGCCGTTTGGGGCTTCGCGCGGCAGCCTCGGCCCGGGCAGGCTGAGGCCCACGACGGGCCCCACGGGAGCGCGGCTCTGGCCCCGCCAGGAGCCCGCACGCGGCCGGCGGCATCCTCCCCCGCCTAAAGAACACCCTGCGGCCCCGGAGCACGCTAGGTTTCATCAGTCGCCCCGCCGAGGAGGCGCGGGAGGGCGGCTCAGGGCTCCCGGGGAGGCGGGGCGCGCGGCCCCGGGAGCGGGGCGGGGCGGGCAGCGCAGTGGCCGCAAGAAGGCAACCGGGGACGCAGAGCATGTCGGGACGGGAGGCAGGAGGCGGGTGACAGGGCGGAGACCCGCTCAGGGAACGGCCACGCCCAGCGGCGCAGGAGCAGGGGGCGGGGCTGG